>NW_010433277.1:2146-10027 GCF_000710305.1 Buceros rhinoceros silvestris | reverse complement strand
GGTCGGTAGGGAGTTTCGCTGCCTCAGGCTTGCCGTTGCTTGCAGTACACAGCTTCATTTACCTTGTGGAACTGGTTTTTGTGTATGCTTGTGCGTATGGTTTTCTGAATTTTGCTTACTTTCCAACTGCGCTTTGGAGAGGAGTTTGGGGAAAAGATTAATCTATCTCCTTTTCTCCAAACATGTGGAGCCCTTGAATGTCTATGTTTTATGGTAGTAGCCTGTGCTTTACAGTAGCAATGTCTGTCTATGTTGTGTGGCCAGCACCTCGACTGCTGGCGGAGAAAGCCCTAGACAGGTTTGTGTAGGGTTGGGGATTGCCAGAACATGAGCAGCTCTTTAAGGATTAACCTCTCTGAAGAGACGCGGCCTCTGGTTTTCTGGGGAGGTGGAGAGGAAATGCGAGGAAGGAGGATGCTGACAGCCACAGAGGCTTGTGGGGCTGAGAGGGTCGGAATTGTCTGGCTGGCCTGGTGCGGCAGAGCCTTTATGGAGCGTGGTCCTTCCCTTCTGACCTGGTACAGCAGTCCCCTTTGCAAATGAAAAGGCTGCCCGCGGCTGCTTCAGGCTGGGAATCACAATGTCCATTTGACCCTTTTCACCTCATCTGTGAAGGACTCATCAGTGACAATAAATGGCAGTGGTAAGATGGATCTCTTGTCAACAGAGCCGGGAAAACATATTTTAATTAAAGGGCAGCAGTGACTCTTGAAGACTGAAGGTAAGTGCATGTCTGTTTAAAAAACTTGATGCGGTACCGTGCAAGATGTTTGAAAAGCTTGGTAAGGGAGTGAATTTGACCTATTTCTGGGCATAACCAAATGATTTATAGATGTTTTACTTTACAGGAAATATATTTCAGGAAAGCTTACTGGCCATATATTTAATTTAATGATTTTAATATAGCTTGTTACCTGTTACTTCTTCATTGATACTCTGTGTTTGATTAATTGTTTGACAATACTGTAAACTTCCAGATTTGGTCCCAAAAATTTAATGTATTATCATACATTTATTAGTATAATGTCATACTGCCTTTTTTTTTTTGCTGAGTGAAGGGGTGCTGTATTCTTCCTTTGAACAGTCCCTGGTTCAGATCTGTTGGAATCTTGCAACAAAAGTTAGGTACTGATTTCTGTGGTTAACATTTTTTCTTTTGTTTTTGTTGTTCATTTTATTTTATTTAACACTTCTTGAAAACAAAGATGTACAAAGATTTCTTTAATAATATCACCCCCATGCATGCCTTTCCAACCCTCTAAATATTTCAGATGCTTCAGGAGGAATAAGTTGAATAGATGAACAGGACTGAAGATAAAATACCATGTGATTACTTTGAAAATCCATGGGTGTGTTACTGAGTAGTAACTTGGGTTACTACTTGGGTAGTAACTTGGGTGAGGCAGGCATTGTTAGTGGTGAGCAAAGAGCTCCTCGTCATGGATGCTGTAGGTACTGGTTTTGGCATTGTATCAGCGTCTGCACCTTATCTGAAAATGTTGTCACTGTATGCTTGAAACGCGTCCTTTTTAACTTGTAAATCTCAGCTTGTTTTTGTTCCGTATGCCCAGATGTGGGAAGGTATATAGCCAGGCGAAGTGTGCAGTTACACGAAATGCACGTAATGTACCCACATGCTGTGCTTTTACCACCGATGCCTGAGGTCAGCAGTCAGGCATTTTCAGAAACTAAAAATGAAGAAGCAATAGCATTCAGGTTGCCTGTGCACCTTTGTTTTTTCAGTTGGATTTGCATTTCTATGTAGTGTTTAAATTACAAGCTTCATCTCTGGAAAACTCCATTCTCATTCGATGCAATGGATTAGAATGGATCTTCTAAAATCAAAATACTCATAGCTAAAATACGTTTGGAATTATGATCACTTGTAGGAAGCTTTTTCTGTTGGGTTTTTAAGAAGTATTGCTTTAGTAATCCTCTTTACCTCAGGAATGCATTTCTGAGCTTATGGAGAGCTGAAGAGTACAAAAAGCTTATTTTATTGATTAATTTTGTGGTTTACTTAATGGAGGCAGTTTCCTTTATTTGCAGTACATCTTTCAGAAACAAGGATCTGAAAAGGGGGAAACTTGTATTCCTGATGGGTGAATAAAAAAACAGGTGGGAAAAGCTGCAGTCTGCTAATCTTCAGAACAGATGTAAGGGAGGGGTCTGCGGCTGGCAGGAGATATTCTGACAGAAATCTTTCTTTGAGGGAACTCTGATTTGTCAAAATGTTCCGCAGCTTTCATCAGATCTTCCAATAAAAATGGCGTAATTTTGTTCTTAGGGCAGCTGGTAAGCCAGAAGCCAGAGGAGGGCAATGCAAGGCCCCTCGGCCATTCCCGTGGTTGCATGCTGAAACTTTAAAAAAAGCATCAGGATGGCATTTGCTTCACGTGAAGTGTTTGTGGCGTAGGATTTCTGAGGCTTTATGCTGGGTGGGATGTTCAGTGCTCTGCCCCCAGCCTCGTTCCTTAAAAATAGAAAGTGTCTGCCAGCACAGCTCAGGAATTGTTACTGATCTCTGCTGGGAGAAAGCAGGCACTTGCCTGCCTCAGTTCTTTGGAAAACCCCAAGTAAGTAAATGGGAACGTTGGGATGTTTTAGAAAATCCAGAAGTAATACAGTGTTGTTCAGTTCACTATCTGTTTAAAGTTTTGACAGAGAATGCTCAGTTTGCTTCTCTTGGAAAATTCCTTTTATATCTTCAGCAAACCTGAGATGCTGCTTTCCACACGTGACGCTTGAGCGTTCGTTGCCTTTTCTTTCCCTGAAGATAACTGCCTAGGAGAGGAGAACGCAAAAGCCCCGAAGTTCAGCAGTAGTGTGTTGGTACATCACTGTGAGCAGCACTAGGGGAAGTCTAGTCCTAGTCTTCCAGTCCCTTCCTGCTTCAATTCCTGAAAATGTTTTTCCTCTCTTTCAGTAGCTGGCACGATCTTGATGCTCCCCGCCTGGGCTGTATGTTGTGGGGGATTTTTTTGGTTTTTTGTTTGTTTTGTGCTAGGGTTTCAAATGATTTGAGTATAGATTTTACCTACAAGCTCTTTTCAGGGGATATGTGTAACCTGATGTTATGGTGACTTTGTTCATCTTTAACTGTTGATACTGATCCATTTTTTATTCGAATTCACTTTTAAACCAAACTCAGCGTGACAAACTGGGGGAAGAGAGGAGGCCATTAGGTAAAAAATACCATAGGTTCAGGTAACAGTTTAGTGGCCAAGATTTCCCCGGGTGCTTGCCTTTACTTCACCACTGCGTGCTGTTCTCTAAATACAGCAGGTTCCCTAGAAGTCAGGAGCTCACACGCAATGAGGCACAGAAATGGAGATGACCAGAAGATGATGACTTCTGCTGCATTTCTTGCTGGGATACTGCCTGATAAAATAGCCGTTCTGCCAGGCAGAGCCCCACATAGCTGTGTGGCACGTGTGGCACAGCATCACCCACTCGGGATAGCGGTGCTGCCGCTGCCAGAAGCCCAGCTGAGCTGTGGACTGAAAGGACCGAGACAGAGGTTTCAGGAACAAGGCTCAAAGAACTTGTTATGAACATTAACACCCTTTCTTCCGTAAGCGTGTGCTTGTTTCCCAGGATGGGTTTGTCCTGAGGACTAACAGTGGTTTCTAGGTGGTTCGTGATCCTGTCGTGAAAGACTGTGTTATTGATTGGGTGTCAGCGATATTAATGTTTCTTAATTTTTGAGTGCTTGACTTCGCAAAAGTAATAGTATTCTTTTCATCACGGTGCATCTGTATTTAAGGTGTATTTTAAAAAAAAAACAACCCAAGCTAGAAGCTATTCCTGCGCCAGTTTTATGTGGACATCCTTTTGATTTACCCCGCGGTTTGCAGTCTGTTCAGAGCCTCAGCAAAGGCCTCTGCCGTGTGCTCTGAAGAAACTGGTGGTAGGCAGTCCCCAGCTGGTAGCGTGAAGCGGGGTTAGATTTTTTGTTTCCTTTCTCAGAGAGTTTCCTAGGCGTTAATGAGGTAACTGCTGCAGTACAGGGGTTGAATAATTGACGTGGAGGCCAATTTCCTCACCGTCCTTGCTCTCTTGGAAAGCCTCTGGGCTTCCAGTGCAGGTGCTTCACGTTGGCACAGCCTTATATACCTTGGATCGATGCAGAATTTATGCCTTGCCGTAAAAGTGACACCCTCTTAAACATCAATCACTTTTCACAATACTGGAATCAAGCATCACTTGAACAAGCGCTTTTCAAGGAAGGGGGTGTAAAAAAACTGCTAGTAACTTTTGATGTGAACAAAGCATGTTGTTCTTGACATTTTTTCCTGGAGAAAGTGGAAAACCGGTATAATATATTTTTTTCCATTATCTATTCTTCTGCCCGAAAGAGATGAGTTTTATTTAATATTCAGGGAGATAACCTGTATGGAAATCTCCAGCCTAAGCTATCTTATTTAAGAAAACTCACATGATCAGCTGGAGAGGGTTTTAAATCAGAAAGCAGCTCTGCCTTTTATTGTCTATTCCTTTTCCTCGGTCTGTTTTGCCTCTGGACAAGAATGATGTCCATGCGTTAGTATATATGGAATCAAGTGGAGCTTACACTTGCAGCTAGTGTCATCTTAGGCACTACTGTACTGCAATAAATTACTATAAGAAATTACGCTAATGATAGATCAGACTAATGCTTCAAGAAGGGGAAAATACATTTTGTGGTCAAAAGTGACCGAATACCATACAGACATGGAAGAGATGGGAGGGCATAAAGAAGGGAAGCAGGTGGTGGTTTCTGATCTTCTCTTTTGTTTCCACCTTGCAAATTCTTTCCAACAGTGGAAGTGTTTATATAACCTAGAGAACCTCCTCCTGCTGCCCAGTTTAAGCGTTCTTTAAACAGAATAAACCATACATGTGTTGTGCAAGTATACTTAATGTATGATAGGAGTTTCTTGACTGTCTTCACTATGCACTGTCCTTCTCACATCTGAGGGGAGAGGTAGCAGTGATCTTTTACTGTTTATTGGTCCTGAAACTATAAAACAAAAATCTAAATAATTCAGTATCATATTCAAAGTGCTGGCTTATCTTATTAAAGCTTAGAGTTATTAAGGTAATGGAATGTGTTTTTTAAACCTCAGAGCACATAGCAAGTGCAAAACAGCATAAATCAAGTGTGTAGTATATATAAAATTATTGTGTTTCCCTGCATGAACTTTTAAATGCCATAATATTAGATGGTGTATGTATGTCCACATCTAGCAATGGAACATGCTACTAGCCAGAAGACAACAAATCACATGCCTTAATTTCTGAAGCAGTTTATCTGTGCAGCCTGTCCAGACAAGAGCTTTGCTTAGTATTAGAGACAAGGAAGAAGTCTAGAAGTATATATTTTTTAAAGTTTTCTTGAATAGAGAGCAGGTTCCATCCTGATGAAGTGCAGGCAAAGGATTGAAGATATCCCGTGCTGCTCTGGTGGTCTCTGTACTGGACTGAAGCGCCCAGGCGTGTCTTCAGAAAGTTTGAAACAGATCTCGTGGAAAGGAAAATGATGCTTTTCTTTAATGATTTTTCGAGATGTTACACATCTGGAAATGTAGTCTGGACTGTGGGCCCTGGTCCAAATTGATTTATAGTCAAGCAGATTTCACGTGTGGTCAATGTCTTGATATTTACCTAAGTGCTTTGGGAACCTGGCGTGCTGAGCATTCCCTTCGCCCAGAGAGGTGGAGTGGGGTTAGTTGGAATATAAGTCTTGGAGAGAGAAATGCTGAGTATCTGTCACAGGATTTCTGCAGAGTAGACATGAAGTAATTCGATTGCCTGCTTTGTGGATGCACTTACCCATCTATAATTGTATAATGGGAGTATTTTGCTATGTTTAGCAATATTTTGTAGCAGCTTTGATTCAAGTGCAAAATCTCTTGTATAGAAAATAGTTATAGCCTGTGTGTTTGAGTAGCCATGGAAAACATCAGTTAGCAGGTTCTCAAGGAGGTGTGGATTCAACAGGTCTTAGCAAGATGTGTGAGCTGTGGAGTAGCCAGAATCGTCACTTCCCTGTTGGCATTTGGCATTTGCAGCACTGGATGCGCACAGTGTTCGGCTTAGTAGAGTGATGCATTTTTATTTCTTTGCTTAAACAGCAGAATGGCATGTTGGAGGAACCTGTATTTGTGATCTTGATAGAGCTTTCTTCCTATCAATAGCTGACAAATCTTCAAAAGTACTGTAACAGTCTAGATAGATACAGGGGGGAAACCCGCAAAACTCAGTGATGAAACTTTGAGATAGAGGCATAGATTTTTAACTCCTTTCCTTTCTTTGCACAGTTACTCTTCTTTCAAAAAGAAGAGTTTTGTTATTGCTTGCATGAAAGGTATATATGAAGAAGACTAAGGGAATTCTTCCTTACTTAAAAATAAGTAGATGATAGTCTTAAATGCTCCTTTGCCTTTTTCCTCGTTTTCTAATCTTTTTAACCGAAACTGCAGAAGATAATTACATGTATAACTGTCCAGGGCAAACAGGATCTTGCTTTTTGTTTGGAAAACTCCTCCAGAATTTTGGCTGGATAGTGCTTTGGTGCTGGTATCAGTATGTTTAGTTATCAGTGCTTTTGGTTGTGCTTAGTGAGAACTTTCTATCAGCAGTTAAATATATTCTCATCTCTGAACCTCTCAGACTCTCAGCATTGTTATGTCCCACAGCTTTCCGTTGGGAGAGAAGCTCCTTGAAGCGATGTGTGAGCTTGAGAGAGGATGTGAGACCTTCTTTTTTTAAGTTATGATTTAAAACGCTGTCATTAAGCCCTGAGAAGAAGCGAAGCACACATTTTGAAAGCTGCAGTTGCTCGTATTTTCTTTTTGGTAATATACATTGCATTGAATCCCAGACCTTCCTACGTAAGGCAGGCTGAGTGTCCTGGTGAACGAGATGAAGAGGAGTCATCAGTGGGCGCTGGTAGCAAACCACTGTCTGGGCTGCGTTAGGGGGAGAGTGGCTGGCAGGACACAGGAAGGGGTTTCTCTCCTCTGCTGAAGGGGTTTCCTCCTCTTCTCTCCAGTGCTGGGGGAGACCATGCTCCCCGTAGCAGAGGAGAGACACTGAGATGCTGCAGGAAATGCAGTGCAGAGCTACCCAGACAACAAAGCTGGGGTACACAAAGTGTAGGAGAGGCTGAGAATGCTGAGTTTGTCTTCATGGTCAAGAGAAGGACAAGGAGGGTTTTATTCCTGTTGATACCTGGTGGGAATAGAGAGCAGGTAGAGAGAGCAGACTTCTCTCAGACATGAACCATGAAAGGATGGGAGGCAACAGATGCGTTTTGTAACATGGGAAATTAGATAGTAAGAGCAGGGACCTAGAGAGATTGTAGGATCTACAGCCTCAGTAAAACTTCGTTAAAGTTGGTTTGTTGAGGGCGGAATGTAGATTAACTCATGTCTGGATATTCCAGGCACCTAAATTGTTCTGGATGCTGTCTTGCAAAATAAAGTGGAGAAAAACCCCCAAACACCAAAAAAACCCCAAATTTAAGACCTGAAATACTTATTTAAGAAACTTCTTAAACACTTCTTGTGCCCCAAGTGGCAGTCTGGCTATCGTCAGTCTCTCCTCCTTCCCCCATCGCTATCTAATAACTCATCAACATGTGACAGCCGACTAGAAGAGACCAGCAGTGGTCCGAGGTCTGAGGTACTCATTCAGGATCCAAAATGCTTTTTTTAAGGTTGAAGAGAGGAGAAATATTTCATGTGAGAAGAGTCAGCAGTTTGTGACTCCAGCTCCAGCAGCGTCCGTCCCCAGAGCAGTTGTGTGTTTTCTGACTGTACAGTGCTGAAACCCTCCTGCTTAAGCCGCTCTCCTAATGACGAAAGCTTGCACGCTGTGTATCTGCATGGCATTCCT
>NW_010433277.1:0-2084 GCF_000710305.1 Buceros rhinoceros silvestris | reverse complement strand
CTGTGTTCCTGCATGCCATCCCTGCCTCACTATTGCTTTCTTTGTTCGTTTGGCCCTTTCCTGGCTGAGAGTAAGCTGAGTTTCATTGGGGTTGTGTCTTATCTGAAAATTATAAAAATCCCCTGATTAGAAAATCAATTAGTTCAACCTCAGCAAAATAAAAACGCTTAAAGGAAGCAAAAAGCTCCTCTCCGGGTTATGACACAGGTGAAGGCAACAGCAGGAGGATGTAGATAGTTATTTTCTAGCTTGTTTTTCTGTAGTACCTCAGAAAACAGTTTTAATTCGTACAAAACAGTGAAGGGCAGAATGGAAAACTCCAGACCTGGCGTTGAGATGACTGGAGCCGTTCTTTAAATAAAGCCTAAGGGGGAAAAAGAAAAGCATCATTTTTACCCCGTGGGGCAAACTACATATTCCAAACCTTGCTGAAAAGTGTTGTGGTCACTGGTGTAAAGTTACCAGAGTTAAGAGCCTGAATTAGGCTTCTAGGGAAAAGAGAGATGCTTCTGCTTTCTTGATGGAGCTCTAATATTTCTACAGTGCTTTGAATTTGTAAAATGCTGCAGAATAGGAAGCATTAGCTACCAGAGTTAGCAACTCTAATACTGGTCGGTAGTTTGCCTCTTTGAAGACCCCCCACTGCAATCCAGGGTGCTTGTCTTTCCTTCCAGGCTTTGCTGTTAGCCATCTGGGTAATGCTGGCCGGGTCATGTCACCTGTCCCCCATACCCTGTGCGTGACCCGATGAGATTGACACTGCTCCATTTGGAGACGCCCGTATTGAAAAGTGTTATATGAGTATTTCCTGCTAATCTTGTTACCTCCTCACCGCAGGACATACACAGTAATCATCTCTTGCTGCCTTCTGTGCCATCTCACAAATGAAATTTGCACTAAATAGCTGCTTCTGCAAGATCGGTTTTAAGTTAAAAGGTGTGTGTGTGCGTGGGTTTGTCAGCGTGGCGGGTGTGCTTCGCTGGGAGTCGGGGGTTGGGTTACAGTTAGTGTTTCCAGCAGTGGGTGTCTGCTGCTTGGATAACTTGTTATTTAGTAATTTTGGTCAGCCCTGGTGGGTTTCCTTATTTGTTAATTCCTGTGAAATCATCATCTTCAGAGATGGTGGTGGTTTTACTGACACTTTTAGGACTTAAAGTAATTTCACCAAATGCTGGGTGTAGGTTTTGGTTTTGATGGTATGGTTTTGTTTGTTTGGGTTGGGTTTCAAAGGGTGGGTTGGTTTTTTTTTAATTCTTAATAGACATTGTCCATCATCAAGGTGACACCTCAGATCACTTAGGAGCAGTTGAGCCTGTTATCTGCTTACTTTATGATAAGAGCCACTTGTTCTTTTCCGGTTTTCTGTTTACAATCTTTCCCTTTTTTTTTTCCCCTGGGCTAAAACAAGGAACGGGGGAGGCCGAAACATTTTTTGATTTGTTTTATATTTTTAAACTATGTATTTAAAATTATATGTTTGTAGAAGCTTTAAGTAAATGGTCTTTTAAAGTTATTATTTGCCATGAATGGGGTATAAACCTGGTATCTGCTGAGTACTTTGACACAAGTTGTGCTTTAAAAAAGAAGATTAGGAGGAATATGATGTTGTCGCAGTGTTGGTAGAAATCTTAGCTCTGTTAGTCTGCTGAGAAAAGCTGAAGGGCTCTCGGATAAATATTGTTGTCTGCTGAATGCTTGGTTAATTACTGGTTGAAAGGAGTTGCAGGAATAGTTTGTTTTTATAATTGTGCCAAGGAACACCCAGAGCAAAGGACAGGTATTGCTGCTTTCTGAATGACTCTACAAACCGCAGCTGGGGCTAGAGCCCAGAAGAAATTGAATTTTTTTTTAAAGTTTCTTAGCCTGCACCGTCCAGTGTGCGCTCCTTCAAGGTTAGCAGCGTACTCAGGAGCCCAACCACTGCATCCGTGTGGCCAGACGAGACTCACGTTTCCATCTGGGTTCTGTGTTTGTTTTGAGTATTTTGAGAACTACGCCAGCCCTCTGCATTTCTCTTCTACCAAAAAGACGAAAAAACCCAGACACGACCCGCAGCCCCTGTGATGCGGCGGTGCGGCAGGTAG
>NW_010433276.1:0-5951 GCF_000710305.1 Buceros rhinoceros silvestris | reverse complement strand
CCCATTGATCCAGCCTGTCCGGATCGCACTGTAGATCCTCCATACCTTCAAGCAGATCAACACTCCCACCTAGCTTGATGTGATCTGCAAACTTACTGAGGATGCACTCAATCCCCTCAACCACATCACTGATGAAGACATTAAACAGAAGGAGTCCTAATACTGAGCCCTGGGGAACACCACTTGTGACCAGTATTGTCTAGTGCCTGCACAGTATCTACAGCTGCACCTGTTAAATGTTTCTTCTCTTCCTGAAAGCAGATGTTCAGATTTATACTTGTAGCATGACCAAGACTGCAAATATTAATTAATCTTTAGCAGCTTGTGACTGAATGAACCTGACTGGCGTGTACAATGCTGGCAAGCACAATCTTTGTGGTAAGTAGCTTCACAGGATCTGTTTCACAAAAGCTGATCAGGGATGCACAGCACTTGAATGCTACTCCAGTGAAAGACATGTTTTTTACCTTCACTTTAGTACTTGCTATGCTGGATAGTCAAAGTACACATTTTAAAGAGACGAATGTTTTGATGTTTTGCAGTGTTGATACTGGGGTTTATTATTATTATTATTATTGATTATTATTATTTTTAAAAGTAGATCTTTTGCTCATTTAAGTATCAGTGGCCTCCATGGAAATTATCAATCTTCCAGAAAACAAAAGCTATTGGTGGTTTTCATGGAAAATGGGAGAGTTATCATATTATATATATTTTTTAATGTCATGGTTGCTTCAAGATGTTTTTCAGCTGGTTAAGCCCGACTATAAGGGCAGTTGTTAGAGAAAGCAAAAATGAAGACAAAATAATCAAAAGAACAGATTCAAACCTGTCTAACCTAAGCGACTAACCTGTGCTAAAATTTTAAGATTGTTGGTTGCACTTCTCTTAAATACATACCTGTGGGCAAGGTAAAGAAGAAAATACCTTTGAAGGAGTAGAGAACACACTGTCTGCCTAACTTACTGTCCTGAAATAAATCCCATCTTGAAAACACATCACTGGGTTATGGAAATAAAGTTTGGACATGATAAAAAGACACCGTATCCATGTGTAAGGAAAAATTGCAAAATTTAAATGGTGCCAAAACTTTAATAGCTTTTTCTTAGGAAGGAATCATAGAATCACAGAATGTCAGACATTGGATGAGACCTCAGGGGATCATCTAGTCAAACTTCCTGGTAAAGCAGGTTCACCTAGAGCAGGTTGCACTGGATTGTGTCCAGGCGGTTTTTTAATATCTTCAGAGGAGGAGACTACCCAGCCTTTCTGGGCAGCCTGTTCCAGTGCTCTGTCCCAAAGTAAAAAGGGCTTTCTATCCGCAGAAAGAGTTTGTGGGGATGGTGTTGCTGATATTATGTTTATGACAAATCTACAGCAGAGAGGATAAAACACTCTGGGACTGAGCAAAGTCAAGCGGTAACAGAAGCTTCTCCCATACAAACAGCTGAGGGGACAGCGAAAAAACGGTCTGGAACAGCTTGTTCCTAGGCCCACCTATACTGTTAACCATAGCTCAGCAGCTGCCGTGACATTTTTTGTAGCAACTGTTTTAAATTGGAAACACAGCTATCCTTCAACTACCTCAGCTCATCATGCACCCTTGCAAAGGAATTATAACAAGCATAGGAAGGATTAGGGTATTCCAAACTCCTGGTCATTAGGACTTGTAAGCCTTCTCATGCAGACAAAGAAGATATGCTAATTTGGTTGTCATTTGGATCATACTTCCTCAAAGAATAGTTGCAAAATTTAGGTCAATTTGCACAATTTTGTGGGGAAGAATCATTTGGCCATGCTTTATATCACTGGATTCCCAATCAGGCACAGAACAATCAATGGATGCCTATCCTGGAAAGAGTTATTGCTTAGAAAATGAAGAGCTATATATATTCAATGAGTCATTAAATGCAAAAGTGTTTGAATTTTGAATTATTATTACAGTGTATTGTGTCATAAAATCATATGGAAATTCATCTAACTCTTTAAACCAAACAACAACCATAGGAAAAACTCTAGGTAGTATAGATCTAGATTTAAATTTCTTTTGCTCATAGTTTCCCCTGTCTAGAATAAAATCTCACTTTGGAAACATCTGTAGAATTTATTTTCAATGCTAATTTAGTGAATGCTTAGAAAGTATTGTCTGTTAGATAACACTACTGAAATAATACAAGAGGTGAGTTCCCTGCACCTAGAGTGTAAAACATGGACTAGGAGGTATTTGTCGCCTCCGAGACTTGAATGAATTTATTCAAGTGGCCACTAGCACTCCAGGAACTTGTCCATATTATGGTTTTTTGGACCTCAACAACCAAATTTTTTAGGCATTGACTATAATAAGGTCTCTGTTAACTTGCAAGCTCATTAAATCCTGTTCTAAAATAGATTTAAGCCCTCTGTGGTCCTAGTCTCCCAAACTGCTGATTGAACTCTCTAAATTATTGAGCTGCTGAAAGTAACAAAATGAAGAAACATATCATTCAAACTTTAAGAGTACTTTGGACACAGATAAGGGACTCACACTACCTTGAGAAAAAAACTAAAGAAATCAACTTTTGCTAAGAAGCCACTTTTGCTTCAGTTTAAATCATTAGTTAACCCCAAAGTCAAGAATGGTTGTATAATTGCTTCATGTCTTCCTTAAGCTCATCATCACAGTAGAGATGGCCTCAAAACTACAGTGGCCTTAGTTCTTTGTCCAAAGGGCATAGCAGTGACCATGCTTCCAGTGCTCTTCATCAGGTTTTACTGTTAACTCCTTTGTTCATAATTTCTGTGTCTTGTTTAACAGTCTGCTCCCTAACTTTCCTGTATTATATGTCCTATACCCTTGACTGACTTTGATTCATTTAAGAGGATGATGTGATGGAAATATAACTGCTCACAAAGAGGCAACAAGGATGCTCACAGAAAGATTTGTAAAAGGTAGTCCATCTCATAAATGAAGAAGCTGTGATCCATTCTGAAAAAGAATATATAAATAATAGTCTCTGAAAAAACGGTTAACAAACCTGATCATCCTGTTGTGCCTCTCCACCCTCCATACCACATAGCCAGTACCTGTGCATTTAAATAACACATATTTCTTAAGTCTTTGGATGCATTCCCTCATTACATTAATTTTTACCAGTAAAAAATTGCTTTGCTATCAAATCTTTGGCTTCTGCTTTTCAGGAACACAATCTCAACAGGTAGTAGGGTATAGATACCCTTGTTCAATTCCATAGAACATCATTAAATGTGACTAAGTAAAATCCTTTCAGACCGTTTTGAGAACTAGCCCATTTTCTGTATATGGTTTAATCTTCAGGAAATACTGTTTTGTATCCAGGCAGATGGTTGCTCAGTTGTGATGGATGTCCTAGTTGACTCAAACATGTGGGAATTTTCACTTCAGTTTTGCAGGCTAATCCAAGAGTGTGGACTCTTTTTACTTTGATATGAATATCAGTGAACATGTATATGACTATAGATGGCTGAATAGTTGTTTTGGAAAATCAGGTTTGATTTTGATGAGAATGAGAGGCTGCCATAGTATGTAGAAAATTTTCTTCTTTTTGCCTGCAGATAATCAAGAATTTGTCAATATTTTAGTCAGGAACCAAGACTGCATAATTTTATTTTAGATGCATTACTAAAGGTAAAGTAGCCCATTTTTCTGTATGTTTTGAAGGCTTTCAACTTGTCTGAAGCTTCATTAACTATGTATTGGACTTCATCATAATAATGTGGGCAATTTTTAAGTTAGCTCAAGCTACATGTATTTCATGATATATCCAAAGGAAAAGACAAATTATACCTCTTATTACATGAAGTATTCAAACCCTTATAATGCATATTAGATATTTTCCTTTAAAATATTGTTTATTCCTTTGAAATGATGTTTGAATTGTGGCTTAAATCAATACCATACTATTTGGTGATAAAAAAATTTGCAAAAATTTATACAAGTTCTTTTATCCTTAATGAAACTTACAGAAATTATTTTATACTAGATTGTTGAAAGATAGACTCATGGGCCAGCAGTGAAAAGTTCTTTTTGATAGCTAAGTAATAAGAAGCCATTGAACCAAAGGGATATGAAATGTAAATGCTGACAAGCCCTTAACTATAGCATTGCAAATGATGACACTCTAATATGACATTAATTATCTTATCATTCCTCAAAAAATATTGTTCTGCAAACGAAATATAATAACTGAGAAGCCCACTTCAACATAAGTCAATGAACTAATAAGCTTGCTAAAAGAAAATAATTACTTGGCTGCAGTCTTTGAAGAACATTTCTTTATTTTGAAATCCTCTGAAATATAAGAACAGAAAAAGAAAAAAATCTTAGCACAGCGATAAACTTTCCTTCTTGGATTTCATGATAAATTAATGATTAGCAGACTGCTTATATATGAGGCTAAACAGCTGAACACTTAGAAATCAAGAAAACAAAGTCTTACAGCCTTATCTCTTTCCTCTGGACCAATAAATACAGGTTTTCTTGTTGTATTCATATGCTACAAGAAAAAGAAACTTGCTCTCAAATTTGGGTTTCTATCTTTCCCAATCATTATACTTCTAGGTGCATCAGCAAATCTGGCTTTCATATTCAGGTTGTAGGGCTAAACCAGAGGTCAGCTTCTTGCACTTGATTTAATGGGGAAAGAAAAGTACTTTGGGGAAAGCACCCTACATTTGTCCAAAATTTCAACTAGCAAGCATGTTATACCAGGAGTGATCCGATGACTGCTCTTTCTAAGGAGGGTGAATGGATTTGTCTGTAGATGCTTCTGCTTCTGAATAAATTTGTCAACAACATGGGATGAAATTTCAGTCTCAATTTTAATTTTCAAGCCCACAGATGCAGAGAAAAATAAAAAAAGTGTCTGAACAAACATAATGAAGCCAGATTTCCGATGAATTTGTGCTTATTGATTCTTAGCACTGCATCACATATTACGCTGTCTCAGACATCAGAGAATCCAGGAGGGTAGGAGGAGGTGAGAGGGAGAACTTTGCCTGAGGAAGAGATTCTTTGGTACCTGTTTGGCAAGCACGAACTCCTGCTCAAGCTTATTTCTAGAGTTCTCTTAGGAATCCTCCCCTCTGTCTGTTCTTGGGCTATTAAGGGATGAATTCATTCTCCATTCTTTCTCTAGAGAGGGAACCAAAATAGATTCTCTCCTTCCTGTCTTTCTCCTCTTTCTGTCTGGAGAAATTATGCATTTATGATGTCTTATCTCATGTGAGTCACACTGCCACTTCTACTTGTTTCACATTATTGTACAGCAACTAGTTTTGTCTATCTTATTCATGATTACAAAGATGTAATTGAATTTGCATAGTATTGTTATAAGGGTTAAAAAGAACAGAGAAAGAGAGTACAGCTCGTGACCTCCTCATTTAAACAAAGTGGAGTCTAAATAAAAAGTGTTAATTATGCTGTTTTCAGACCCAAGACGATGCTGTTTCCTTAAAGAGTTTGAGGTCATTTTGTCAGATAAGGCCATTCTCTGCTGAGTAATTACATCACAACTCAAAGAAATAAAAAGATGTATTTTCCATTTTTTTCAGTAAGTATTAGCAATACCAGAATCAGTAATCAATATTATAAGTTATCTACATATTTGATTCTGAGGAACATAAACTCCTAATCAGAAAGCATTAGAAAAATGTATTAGCTAACACATAGTCTAAGTATGGCAAATGGTGATTAGAAAGTGACATTAAGTCACGTCGCTTGATTAGTAAATTATTAGTAGATTACTGAGTCTTACCTGGGAATGTCAGTAACACAGGTGGATCTGGGTTTTGACTGTGTGTCAGAACAATTGAAACCTATTGTTCACTCATCAGTACAGTCAGAGGTGGATTTAAAAAAAAAAAATCCACCTCACATCTTGTCGCAGTTTGAAAAAAGGGGCATTGTTTCCCACCGAAAGGGATGCGACAAAATA
>NW_010433275.1:18547-26926 GCF_000710305.1 Buceros rhinoceros silvestris | reverse complement strand
AAACCCCGGTGACGGGACAGCACACGGGACCCTCCGGAGCTGCCAGGTGAAAAAATAACGCTGTGCATATTATTTTCTTTCCCCAGACGTAAAATCTTTTTCTGCCAGAACAGCGGCACGACTGAGAGGGCTTTTAAAGAGAAAACTCCACGACGCGGCTGCTGGAAAAGACTGATTCGGCTGGTCAGCGGCTGCTGGAAAAGACTGATTCGGCTGCTCAGGTACTGAGAACCATCTGAACAAAGCTGGTCTCCATCTTAGCTGCAGAGACCTCATTGATAATAACATTTGGACATTGAAATACTGCCCTGCTTCCCCTGCAGTCGGGGGTCTGGAAAGGAATTGAGACTACAAAAAAAAAAAAAACAAAAAAAACAAACCAGCAGCTGGCTAAAGATTTCCCAAAGTATAAACAGCAACCCTCTGCTATTGGGAGCCCAACTTCTGTGACTTATTTCTTTGCTATGATCGATTTTTTAACAGAACCAGTTGTTTTAGTAGGAGCTTTATGTCACACTGTGCTTATGTTTAGCTCCAGGGAGTAAGACCCTTCTCATCAGTCTTCCTCATGAATTCAATCAGAGCTTAAGAAAACTGCCATTCCCTTGATAAAACTGGGAACTCGGAATCATTGACAGTTCCCCTCTGTTCCTGCTTCCTGCTAAACACCCTCTAATCCAACTACCACTCATAATGAAGTAGCTTCCCCTTTCCAGCCTCGATAGTTTCCTTCCACAGATGTTCTGCAACAGTTGCTTTCCGGAACTCTTCTCAAAGTACACTGTATCTCCGCTCACCAGTAGGTGATACTGGAGTTGCAAAGCCTCTTCTTTCTGAGACAACCTAAAAAGGCAGAGCTGTGATGGTTACTTGGGCTTTATGGAAAATGTAGATGCCTTTTCCACAGAAAGCATCTTGTATTCACATACCTTCCTAAGGTATTCGATAATACAGAGCAGCAACAAGTTTCTGAAGCAGAATGTATGTTTCCCATACATTCTGCTGCTGAAATGAGTCACAGTAGCAATTAGATGTAAAAAAAAACCTCACCAAAAACTGACAAACCAAATCCATTTCATTTTGAATGCAAAACAATCTGGCAGCTGACATGAACTGGAATACCCACTTGTCAGCTGTGAAGAAATTTAAGGCTGGAGCCATTTTTGCAGAGAAATTCCGAAGTTACTGTAAATAGAAACTTCACAATGTAAAGTATAAATGTAAATGCACATCTTCAGTTTTCACCTCTTTTAGTTCTGACAAGACACAACCAAACTGTAAGACAAACAAAAGCTGAAATACCTGTGCTCCATCCATTTATTCCAATATAAACTCAGTTACATTTTTTTTCTTCTCCTCTTCTAAAGGGTGGTGTGCTTTTTCAGTAAAGATTTTCACTAAAAAGGCACCCCCTACCCAAAGTAGCAAAACTAAATTTACCTTCTGCCACACTACCGTCCCCTGGAGGGTTTCAGCTTGTAGATCTTCAGGTTACCTGTACAGAGTGAGACATCAGAATTACAGTAGCAAAAATACAGCAGCAGGCAAAACTTCACTGGTGAAGTTGTATGTAACAGGAAATTATGGGATATCAGTAGCCTGTTTCTGGTAGTGAATACAGACCACCAATTACATGGTGAGATAGCTTAAAAAGACCCATGTTTGGCACAGATACTTAGAAGAGCTCTACAACAACTAGATGAAATTATTTGCTGTTGAGCATGACAGGTGAAAAGGAAGAGTTTCTGCTGCTTTATTTTGGATAACCTTAACCAAGAACAACCTGAGTGCATTTTTTTTTAATGAAGGCATAATATACTTGCCTGTAGTGCAGGTTTGGATTCAATAATTTAGCGAACAGCAGTGGCCTAAGTCTGTATGATGTAATACAGCAGCTGACAGAAAGGCGATCAGAAACCAGGCCAGTGCATCCCTCCCAAGCGCAGGAGGTCCTTGGACTACGGGCCACATGCATGCAAGTGAGTGAAAAAGACAGCCGGCAACTCAGAGAGCTTGAGGTGGTGCTGCCACAAAGCCTTCAGGCAAAAATGGTAGTAAAACTGAATGCTTTTACAGTACTAAAGGATGGGGGAGGAGGAAAGGAGGCAGGATAAAGAGAGGGATGGAGTAACCTCTCCACCATCTGGTTTAACTGATGCCTCTTTGGGGCAAGAAAAAAGGACATGAGGCAACAGCAAGCAAATCACGTGTCCCATGCAAAACACCTGGACTAGGTGGGTTGAATAGATTTAGAGAACCCCTATGAGAAGAAAAGTAATTTGCCAGAAACAGATTACACCACTCAGCTGACAAACTGGTTTGGTAGTTATTCGAAAGAACTTCACATCAGAATTTTTGGACAGGGATCTTTTGAGTAACCTAAGCTACTACAGGGTCAGAGGATAGTATTCGCATAGGGATATAGAACTGATTAAGAGACAGAAGTCACAGCGCATAGAATAAAAGATCAGTTTCCACATTAGTGGGAGGTCGAAGTGGAGTCAAAGATTTGTGCTGGAGTCTATAGTCCCCAACAATATTTTAAAGAAATAATGAAGTGAAAATTTGCTGGAGGTTAGTCAAGATAATAAGAATGAGGAATAACAGATGAACCTTCTAATGTTGACTGGGCACTGTAACAGCAAATAATACCCAGCCCAGGTAAACAGGGTGATGTACTTACTGGAGAAAAAATAAAATATCACAGTCTGAGTGAAGTGAATGACGTAAGTTACCTCTCACTTACTAGATCCTGACATTGTAACTGTTCTTTAAATAATCATCTCGGTAACAACAAAAAAAAAGCAAAGAGTTATACTAACTAGAAGATAATACCACACAGAAGTTAATACAAGGACCCTATAAATAACCAAGTTTTGAATACAGAGAGAGGAATGATACCACCTGTCTTAAGATACTAGTAGAGCCAGCACAGCTTTGGTAAAGGGCCACACGAACCATCAGGGGTATCTGCTAGCTTCCCTGTAAAGGAGTAACTTAATTGTCTAAAACTGTACAGGACGTTAGAAAGGTGACTGGGAGGAGGGTGGAGAAGGAAAAAAACATGACAGATCAATAAAAACTGAGTGGTTTGGAGAACAGCTGCAGAAGTTTAAGTACAGCAAAGTATTCCAGCTTCTGCAGCTGTTGGTGTTAAAGGTTGCACTTCTGGTAGCAGTTCACCTCCAGCTGTGCCTTCCAGGCCCTCCAGCAGAGGTCAGGGAAGACAGCTGGTAGCAGTAGCTCAAGACTACAGTCAAGTTTCAGAGCCTGAGCTTTGCTTTTGCCTGCTATCCTGCTTAACGCAGCAGCTCCATCCACTGATAAAGCAGTTTCTAGAGGAACTTAAATAAGCAGAAAGAATACACTATCAAGTATTTAGGGTAACATTTCTTTTTCCTCAGAAACTGTACCACAGTGCAACTTTACAACATCGTAAAAGACACTTCAAAGGATTGGAACAGAAAGAAACCACAGACAAAAAGTGGCTTTAACAGAAGAGACCTGAATATTTAAGAGGTGAATTTTACTTAAATACCTCTCTGAGAAAAGTCAGTATGGAAGAGTACTCGCTGCATCTTAAGACCAGGTACTTTTATAGGTAGAGACCACAATTTTTCAAAGACTGTTGTCAAGATTTGCAATAGTTAACTATTGATTTGAATACTTTAAAATACTTAACCTATGAAGACCAAAACACAGTTCTTGATGCCTGGTCTGTTTGTTTCAAGACTGCTTGTTAGATGAGGCAAAAACATTCCAGGACAGATCCTCTCCCACCCCCTGGTAACTTCAGAGAAAACAAACAAGCAGACCCCACTCTCCTCAGCTGTCAGACATCCATGACATTCATCACAGCAGCCCAACTCACAGTTCATGTTAGAAATCTTCTGAGTTACACAGTTTATGAAACATCTAAGGAATTTTCTATCTGATTTCAGAGGTAAACAGCTGGATTGCAAGAAATGCACGTGACAAGTCAAATGATGTAACTCAAATAGTGCACGTTTATTCTGAACGGTATTTCTAAACAGTTTGAGAAAAACAAAAACATGCTCCTGATGTACAAGGGCAATGATGTAGATTAAAAATGGACCATCTTACTGTAAAGAATTTGCTCCCCCTGCAACTTAACTCGTAACATTGAGAATGTACCTGTAAACTGCATACAGCATACCTTTGACGAAATCTTAACTCAAGAGACCAGGGGTGGTCTTAGCCAAATTAATCAGGAAGCAGTTGCAGATTCAAAAGAAACATCCAAGTCAGCAAACACTTTACAAAACACAGACTTTGTGCATAGCAGCTGACCCTGGATTACAACATGGGGGAGAATAAAACAATATGGGGATCAATTTTTTACTAGACACAGGGCACCATCAAGATTTAACAAAATAACACATAATTTTGTTTCAATTTTAACAGTATGTCATATTTAGTTGGCAGGTTTAACCATTAGCTGCATCATGTAAACTCAGCCAGTTCCTGTATACACAAAATAAATTTTCCCCCTCCCAAAAATGAGGGATATCTCTCCGGACAATTCTTTTTCCCCTGTACCATGAACTCCTTTAGCAGGAGTCATTTTGTAGATAATACCTTCATACTTCAGCCGACGTATGACAAAACCAGTTGCAGAGATTCAGGAATAACTCCTATAGAGACAATTTACACTCTAAAGCTGTTAGTTGCATACATTTTTCTTGCTAGATCTTCATCCAGTACAGGAAGTGCTGGTGGGTTGGTTTTTTTTCTCCTCACTGAAACTCCTAACTTTAAAAATATTTAGTTGTTCATAAGGTGTTACTTTCAAGCTAAAAGGAGGTCCTGCTGCAGCAACAGCCAAAGTAACTGAAGTTCTCTACTACAGTAAGCCCACACTTTACACATTTTCAGTGTCTCTGGGTAACAGCCCTAAGACTCAGCATTCCCCTCCCATCCTCTGAACAGCTGAGATACTGATAAAACACAACTGTTTGTCATCCAGAACCACTGACCCTTCACTCACCCTCATCCATGTACAGGGAACACAGCTTTCTACGAGACTTAGATTAAACCTTGTACTCAAGATTCGACAACCGTTTTCCAGGATTAATAGCCTGGGAAAAGGAGTCTTGGATTTGTTGTTACTCTCTCTTTCATCTCCTGCAAAACATTTTATCAGAAGTTACAGTGAGGCAGGTTTGCTGTGGAATAGGAGCTTTAAGAATTGTTTCAGGGATACATTCATAGAATGATGGCAGCCCAAAGCAAAAAGAGACAGAAACAAAGGTTAATCCAAGTAAGTTCAGACATCAGACTCGTACTTTTAAACCTGAAGGAAAACTGTCTGTGAAACACACCCATTTGTGGAAGCCTACGACAACAGCAAATCCTAAGAGTTCATATCCCCACACCCATCTACCCAACCCAAACACTTACCACCTAATTCTAGAAGAATGAAGAGCACTTTGCTTGGCACCAGAGGCAGCTATGGTGGTCTGAGTAACAGCTGTGCTGCACAAACATCCTTAAATACAATACTATCTTCTCTCCCTCCGCTTCTCTTGGTTTGGTCTATGGATGGCCAGGGAAACTGTGTTGGCATACGACAAGCTAATTGTGCTTCAATACATCCCCTTCTAGAAAGATGCTGAAACTGCCAACATAACCAGTGCAAGCAGGTCCTAGCAGTACTAAAAATAAGCTTTTGTCAAAACTAGGCTGCCTCTGGCCAAGGAAACTGTTTGCATCTTTCTAGCTAGAGTCTGCCACCAAGTGCTGCCAACACAGGTGCTCAGGCCATGCAGACAGGCTTTTGTTGTCAGCAATCTGCCCATCCCCAAGACTCAACTAGTGCAAACCCAGCAAATGAAAGCAGGTGTTTTCCAGCACAGACCTGTCAAGATGCACTCCAACAAACACTACACACCTCTGGGAAAGGAGGAGTAATTCTGGAGCAGCTTGTATAGTCAAAGTATCAAGGACCACATAATGTGCAATGAGAGGTGCCATCCCTTGCCTCACCACAACTCCTGTCTTGAAATCCTTGGTTCCCAAGCTACCCTCAAATGACTGGACAGCACCTACTAACCAGGTGTATGCTGGAAGGCGCACTATAGGTCAGAGGCTTTCAAAGCAGATGAATTCAAGATCCAGATTTAAACTTTAAAAACCAAACAGGAAAGGAACACAGTTCAATATCTGCTTGGGGGATGGGGCAGGTTGGTGTTGTCTCAGCTCAGTGCACTTTCCCAAGTACTTGGCGAAGAGTCCAAGCTCAGGTTGGTATTTGTATTGGCATACATAAAATCGCTGGCAACAGTGCCTAGAAAGGAGCACTGATATTCACGCAAACAAAGCATGAAAGGATGCAAAGCAGAGCTTAGTAGAGCTTACTGTAGCTTTGAGGTTACAGTACTAGGAAGCAGCCAGTCAGCCTATTTTCCAAACTCATAAAATGCTCTAACATACGCTGCTTTCTCTGGTGCTCCATGAACACCCTCTTACGAGAGAACTGCGTTATTACCATCGAACAGGGAAAGGGGAAAATAATCTTCAAAGGAGCAAACTGTGCAGTTCTTCATCACCTCTTCACAAAGGAGCACATAAACACAGCAAGCCAAGCCAATCCCAAGCAAATCCAGGAGACCCCTGCAAAGCTATGTGATTCAGGTCAGAGTTGTGTTTGCCTTTTCAGCCTTGCTGCCTGGTTTCCTCAACCCTTGCCTCATCTCAGACATGCCATCACAGATTTAGCAGCTATAACAAATCTACCTGGAGATGGGTGCTTGCCTTGTGTAATCAGAGCTGGCAAGGTGGTCACGGTCACTTTTCCCATCCCAACACCACATATAAAACTATAAGCCCTACAGCATTTCACCCATTTTTAAAGCAAGGGTCTTGCCTCAGAATTTGTATTTTTTACAATGTTACTCTTGCCAACACCAGATCTAGCTCTTACTCTGGCAGAAGTCTGCTGGGAGTTGGGAAAACGGAAAAAAAAACCCAACCAAACAAAAAACCAAAGACCACTCTAACCCTCCTCTCAGTTAAGAAGTGTAGCACCAGCTTGGGTGAGGAGTATTTAAAAAAAGCATTCAAAAAGATCAGCCCAGGCAGAGTGAAAAGGTATGGTAAAGTAGCCCACCCTTCTCAGCAAAAGATGGAGGAAAAAGCCATACTCAAATATATTGGGAAGAACTAAACATACTGTTTTGAGGCGGGGGGGAATTAACAGGAAGAGTGGGAAGTACTGAAGTAACATTCAAAGGTTAGGGGGGGAGTAAAGTACCCTGTTGTTTTTAAAAAACACAATAATGTAGGAGTCAAAGGACAAAATATTACTTTTCCTTTTTTCTCCCCATTGAATTTACATTCTGGTTACTGAAAGAGATAATTTGGAAGGAAACTTGTCATCAGGATAACCTGCTCAAGCCCTCCACACCTCAAACTTAAGAGATCAGCACACTTTTTCCCACCCCCCAAAAAAGAAAGACCAAAGCACACCCCCCACCCCCCCCGCCAAAAAAAAAAGACCAACTCAGAAAGGAGAGCTCAGGAAAAAAAAAAACCCACCCAACAAAAACAGCCAACCCCAAACATGATTGGACAATCCTTGGAAGAAGCATTACATTTTGTTGGAGAGAGGTCAAGGAAAAAAAAAACCAAAACAATAACCAAGTAAGAGGATGAAGGGGTGGAGTTAAAAAAAGAAAAAGTCAAGAGGCCTCTCTTTCCTTATTTGGCGACAAGCAAGTGCAAGAAAGTGTTCGTTGGGGGTTTGTTCAGTTGTCGGTCTTTTGCACATCTGCATTCTGGCCAAGACAAGGGGCTTTGAGGTTTTTCTGCAGCACATGAGCATCTGCAGGCTCTATCCTCTTGTAGTAGTTTTTCTTCGTCTCAATGATCTCAAAGCCAAACTTTCTGTAGAAGTCAATTGCCGACTCGTTGCTGATCTGGACGTGCCTGTGACAGAAAGCAGGAGAGAGAGGCGGGAATCAGAACTTTCTGCGGTACAGTAATCCGCCTCCACACTCATAATGGTCAAAGACAGGAAAAGGAGCTGTCTAGATAGAGACAGGAACAATGGTGGAAGTTCAGGGCTGGAAATTTTGGTCATCCCAAATCAATCCTGAGCTAACACGCGGCTCCTGGATGGCCTGTGGCAAGCATTCTGAGAAGTGGCAAATGTTAACACTCAGCAAAGCTCTTTTAAGGAACACAAATATCAAAGACACTCTGAAGCATTACTACCTTAGTAATTTCAATTTTTCTTAATCTGGAAATGAGAGATGTTTTGTGGAAGTACGTTACAAAGTTCCACTGTAGAGCCAATTCTAGCTTCCTGTAGTGACACTTCTCAGATGACCAAAACAGTTGTTTGAGTAATGATCCCTA
>NW_010433275.1:3361-18440 GCF_000710305.1 Buceros rhinoceros silvestris | reverse complement strand
CACGCCGCAACACAAAACTGGCAATGGTGTTTGATACGATTTTAACTCCTTGCTCACTTCTAACTACCTCTCTCCCCTCACAAAAAAGCCTTATGGACTACAAAGTTTTTTCCACTTTTAGCTATCTCCCCTGGAGTTTTACAGATCTTGCTATCGCATTCCAAGAGTTTCAAGGCCTCCAAAACAAACAGCCACCAGTTCTTCATCCTAAGCAACTAAGACATTTATCTGCACAATGGGAAAAAGCACAGAAAAAGTGGTTTGGCTCAAAAAAGGGCATTCATTAAACACTCTCAAAATTCAGTGGATGCTGCACAAGCTCATGAATCACTTTGTCATGACAACCTGCTGCATAACCACAGAACCAAAGCAACAGCAGAACAAACCAAAAGATCTTAGTGTTAAGCCAAATGAGCACCAAATTTAGGCACTGATATCAAATTAGGTGCCAAGCTGCATGCTGCATCAGATAGAAGATGCACGATCAACAGACATGGAATCAATAAAAAGAATTTTGTTATGCCCAGCTTTCGAGGCTGTTTATTGTCATCCCAGAATCCTACTCTGGCAGGTGGAAAGAAGGATTATGAAGGATTTGGTTTTTACATTAAAACCAGCAAACAGTTCCTTCACGGTGCACACAGTAACACGCAAAAGCAAAAAGGAAAGCCTGTTCCAACTTAGTGGGTGTCTGATTGGGAGTTCATGACTGCTTCTTCTGAGGCAGGAGAGGAGTACGAGCCAAAACCAGCTCTACTCAAACTCCTCTTTAGAACACCTGTTCCTCTTACAGAGACAGCATAAAGCTACAACAGTAGAATACTTGGAAGGCTTTGCACCTCCTTCACAGAGGTGGACTAAACTTGAGAAGAAAGTCACTCCAGTTACAGTGATATCATTGTATAAAACACTCCTCACTAAGCATCTTCAACAGTCCTGGCAAGAGTTCAGGGTGCAGTTCTGGGGCAGCATAAGCCTATCCAAACTGTAACTGCTGTGGGACTATCCTCACCAGAGCATCGTGCTTGTACTGGTATAGGCTTGCAGTGATGGAGAAGGAATAAGCTGGTGCAGAGAAGTGATCTGGCAAAAAACTGCATCAGCTCACTTGGTAATCACACAGACACCAATGCACAAGAAGCAGAAAAGTGCAGCCAGCAGTCAAGGGGAAGTGAAGCTTTGGCATCTGTGGATTTCAGGCTCTATTTCCATGGGGATCTATTAGGATGGGAGTGCTCCTTAAAGCAGCCCTGTCCTCTACCACAGTGCTTGTTCTCATGTCTGCATCATGCCAGGTACATATGCAGGCATGCAGTTGATTTAAAAAAAAAAACCCAACCCACAGAACCCCCCCACCAAAACACAATAAACCCAAAAGCAACATCCAGAAACAAAACTGACAACAGCTTCCCCAGCTGGGTCAGATCATTGACCTAGATTACTATGTTGCTGCACAAACAGCTGACCTGGCAGAGTGCAAGAATGGGAATAAGCAGCTGGGCCTTGCTACTGAATGTGAACTAGAGTGCTTGCAAGCACCTCTGCTCTGATGTTTTAACCCACACAGTACTGTCATAAAAGCCAGACAGCAAATGCATCAAAACCGCATGCAAGACTAGCAGTATTTTGCATTCTGAGGATGACACCATACTGTAAAAAAAATTCTTTCACAAAAAATTTTTTTTAGTCTTGCAAAAGCCCTTCTACAGCAAGCAAACTTTTGGTTTTCTCAGCATCACACAACAAAGCCCAGAAGACCCCAGCTTTCTTGCTAGTACTTACAAGATGTCCCATAAGCCCACTTGAAATACATATTAAAAATGCTCTTGGATCTCCGCCTCCCTTTTTTCCAATACATGCCTCTATCATCTCTCCAAAAATGCATAAGCGCAAGTCATTTACTTACAGATAGATGTTGTCAAAAGTGCCATCTTTTTCGCAGATGTTTAAGACATGATTCAACATTTTAGTTCCTGCAGAAAGGTAGAGAGATACTTAAGAAAACCAGAAGCGCGCAATCAATTCTGTACTCAGCTAATGGCTTGCCTGAGAAGTGGCAGCTTATCCGTAGTTACGCTAAAATGACAGAGCCTTTGAGAATAGGAAAGGCAAATAAAACATGGTGTGCATTCTCTATCTTCCTGACTGCTCAAAAAAATTAATTTATTCTTTCCTTGGAGAGAAAAAAACCCCAAACAACAGCCCAGAAGCATATGTATAAAGCAGCTTATTTAAACACTAGCTTTAAAGTCTCGAACTCACATCAGTGTGGTCAAAACAACGTATAAAGCAGTGAGAGCATTGGTAATTTTTTCTAATAAAGACTTAGTGAAACAATTTTAAATGAAGTTTTCTTTTAATTCCAAGCAAACATGTTACTGTAAGGTCCTAATTAATCTGGCCTGTGGATTTGCTACATGGAGAAAAGAACTAATTGCAGTATAGACAGAAAGCAGATACTACTCCTGAACAGCAATAATCAGTATTGATAAATACAAAATAAATAGGAACCCTCCCTACATTTAGAAGGGTGAAGAAGTAATTCAATGAAGAAATCTTGTGTTCTACTTATACATTGCCTTTCATACCGGCTGCATACCCCTAACAAATTATTTCATATCTCTGTGCATCAATTTTCACATCTATGGAAGCAGAGTCTTTACATCACAGTATGATAACGTGATTAAGATTTAAATAATCTGAAAACCTGAACTAAAAAGTTCCACAAAAAGTTGATTTCTGAAAGAGGAAAAAATCACACTCCCCAAAGTCTCTTCCAAAGAAACCAGTAGTCTAACAGTTCACTGTCTTGTTGAAATCTGAAAAAGAACATTTAGAAGGCTGTACAGCAATCTGGTTTCTCCGATGGCTTAGATACAAAAGAAGATGCTCCTCACCTATTCCTAGCCTTCGGTAGGGTGCCAGGCATCCGAGTGTCATGATGTACAGTCTCTTCTGGTTCTGGGAGTGATCCACCCTACAGCACACTGCTCCCACTGCAATATCATTGAAATAGGCTGCCAGGAAGGGAAACAAAATGTTATCAGTCTCAAGTCTCAAACTGAACATACAGCTCCTTCTTTTATGCCCTATATCTTCTTTCCTTCTTTCCCTCTTGCTAATTCTCCCATTCAGAAAAAATATCATACAATTGTGGCTTAAGACTTAGATTGACGTTACCAGTCATGCTCTGACACAGCAGTGGGCTTATTACAGTTCAAACCAACTAGCAATGAGATCAGGAGGTAAGCTGGCAGCACACCTATCTCAAGTTTTCTGCTTTAACAGAAAACATGCCTATTCCCAGCAAAATGTAATCTATTTACAACACAAACCCTCTGAGGTTGACACTGCAGCTTTCTGTGGTTCCCAAACAGTTATTTTTCATTACGTAAAACAAGAAAATAGAAGGATTTGCTATTCAAAACCATTATGGATAGCAATGATGAGCACTTCTGCCACCGTAGCCCATAATTACTGGGAAGAACATTTGTACCTAATTTGGCTAGTTCGCCAACCTCCAGTACATCCTTGTAGAACTTGTCATTGTAGCTGACAGGAAAAATGACCTGGTTTAGCCTCTTCAGCTGCTTAATGTTGTGTGGCGTCACATCTCCCAGCTCGATCCGGCTACTGGAACAAATCAAAACATGCTTAACATATGACACACTGGAAAATTTTTAAGGACCCAAAAAACACCCCACGTAAAAATCAGATCAATACATATTTGAAATGCAATGTTCACCACATACAGTTAAGTCTTCTGCTGGTGGCTGATTTAACTCCCAAACCCAACTTCAGTTGCTACTACATGGTCAGAAGTTTCTCAGGCCACACTTAACAGTGACATGCCACAGCATATGTATGGTTTTATTAGGTAGGAGACAGAAGAACACAAATCTCTGTAGGAGTATTAGCTTTAACTTTATTCTATTAATTTCCTCATCAATCATCAAGAACTGAAGGAGGGAAAAAAGGAAGAAAAAAAAAATAAAGGGAGGGACAGGTGGCTAGAACAGACCAAGAAAATTAAGACCTTATCCAGGCTTCAAAGATAGACCTAAATTTTACCACCCATCAATATAAAGCTTATGCTTCAACAAAGATTAAGTCATTACTAGACATCCGTGTCTAAAAAGCAACAATATTGTGTGCAGCAAACTCACATTAAGCCTGTTACTATGCAAGTGTTCCACGTCAAGGTGATATCCACATCTATTATGAACATCACTGCAGTCATTCTTTCTGCTGACTGAGAGAGGAATCACAACCTTAAAATACCAATACTGCACTGAATTATACTGAAATAGACCAAGACTCTCCCTTTTCTAAGACTAACTTACTGACAGAAACACTACATCTACAGAAGCAAACAAAAAAAAAGTTCATATTCCCCAAGCAAGTTTCTTGGGTGTAGGTAGACAGTTTTAACAAGGACTACAACAATGAAAAATAAAAAACCAAGACAATCAAGATATCTTCCCAAATGGTCACCAGAATGCATAGAGGCAGGTAAAAAGTCAATGCATGTTGAGTTTGAAACACACACAATTCTAGGGTCATCTCAGCCTTGTTTTACCAAATACATACACAGGCAACCAGATTGTTGTCTGCCCAAGTACTGGTAAAGACACTGCCTTTTTTAAAAAATAGTAAAACTGTATTTTCAAAAAGGCAGTTTTCTAAGATCTTTGTACAGGCTTCCAAGTTTGTCCTAGTAATGTGCAGTAGCTGCTTTCCACACCCAGTGCCTCTTGTGCCTAGGCAGCTTGTTTTTTGTTTTTGTTTTTCCCAAATAGGTTGATGCCTAGGACAGAACAGCCCAGATTAGCTTACGTAATATTGTGAAACAAAGAAGAGATAATAACCACCAACAACTTTTTTTCTTTAAGAACTGTACCAAACAATGCAGAGTATAATCTGTCTCTGCTTCATTAACTTAACCTTGTACATGAAAACCCCTTAAATGATTAGTACTGCAAATACCGTTATCAGTTTTAGTTGTCACTACCAATGATGGGTGATAAATACACAACGCTTTCCACGCATTGTACCGCAGCCTGGAAAACTGTCAGCAAAAGGTATAGAAATGGAGCCTTCAATACTTACTTCAAGATGCATAACTTGCCCTTGCACCCACTTCCTCATTTTGGTTTTTCTCTCCCCCCCGCCCCTTTTTTTTTTTTTTCCAAAGAACAGAGTCTTCCGTTCTCCAAAGATATCAAGGATCACCACTGCCCACTCTCTGCTATGACACAGTCTCCGTTGTGAGCCCTACAGAAGCTCAACAATTTGTAACTAGGGCCTATCTTTTAGAGAACCATCTAGCATTAACTAATGGACTATTGATGATTTTGTAATTCTCCATCAAGATTAATACATTGCAGTTATTTAGAATTAATGGATAGCATTTACACATTGAACTTAAGACCTCAAAGTCTAACCTTCATCACGCATGTGCCAAAGAGCTTAAAAAGACCCCTGGTGTCAAGCATCTCATGCCAGTAGAGGTGCTTGCTAATTGTTCCAGGAGGCTCCTCATCCATCTTCCCCCTACCACACTGAACATGCTGATCTTTTTCCTCCCTCACTGCAAGGGCAATTGCTAAACAACAAATCCTTGTAGTTTGCCCTGAGCCCTGCCCAATCATACACCAATCTCTTGAGAAGCATCTCACTAGAACTTGGACAGCACGTTCTCCAACAGAGATCTTACGATCAGAAGCAGCAACTGTCTCCGTGTTCTCACATCTTGTCCATGTGAACATACACAGGCACAGTACAAGCAACAGTGATTGTTGCTTGCACAGGTATTTCTAAAGTTTCTAGGTATAAATCACTATATTGTGCTGAAATAGTCTGTAGTATTTCTCTTCCGTGTCTCCTACTGTCACCAGCCCTTTCTTTCACAGCCTTTTCCATCTTCCAGATTATTTTTGCTCTCGAGATTCCTTTCTTAATGTTTCACCACTTGTGCAAGTCCCTTTGACAAATATATTACAACATCAAGTAAGTATTGAGCTAGTAAGGATGATCTCCTCACAGAAGTACTCCCATGGTAAACAAGCATGCTATCAGAGTTATTACAGTTACCCCATGGACTAGTAACTTGGTTTGTGCCCATCTTAGCACAGCTGTTCAGCCTAGCACGGCAGGGCTTCTTCAGGCAGACAGAAAGCAAGTGGAGCCCTTTTCCAATCCCAGCCAGCAGCGCAACTACCTTCTCCTCACAAAGGGTAGGAACAGAACTGGCATGTGGGTTCCTGGGTATATTTGTGTCTTGTAGAGAGTCTTCCTAGAATACAGCACCTCAGTAATCTCATACTATGAGCAAAGAGAAGATCTAGAAGCCTGCTTTGCTGCAGTCTGCATCAAAGTGGACACCAGAGGGAGCAGGTCTCAACTGCCCAGTTGGATCAGATTAGCTGCAGAGTAAGAGGTCAGTATGGTAAGAGCAAAACCTCACTTTTACATTAAGTCCCTTGAAAGTCTATACTTCTTGTCCAAACAATTTAACAGTGTATTAACCTGTATCATCTTTTTTAGCATCAGTAGATCCAAGCTTCGGTAGATCAGTAACAGCAGCATGAGCTCTTGCAATAGACAGGCTGGATCGATGGGCTGAAGCCAACAGTACGAAGTTCAACAAGGCCAAGTGCCGGGTCCTGCACTTGGATCACAACAACCCCCTGCAACGCCACAGGCTTGGGGAAGAGTGTCTGGAAAGCTGTGCAGCAGAAAAGGACCTGGGGGTGTTGGTTGGCAGCCTGCTGAGTATGATCCAGCAGTGGGCCCAGGTGGCCAAGAAGGCCAACAGCATCCTGGCTTGTATCAGCACTAGTGTGGCCAGCAGGAGGAGGGAAGAGATTTATCCCCCTGTACTCAATGCTGGTGAGGCCACACCTCGAATACCGTGTCCTGTTTTGCACCCCTCACTACGAGAAGGATGTGGAGGTACTAAAAGCGTGTCCAAAGGCGACCAACGAAGCTGGTGAACAAGTCTTATGAGGAGTGTCTGAGGGAACTGGGGTTATTTATGCTGGAGAAAAGGAAGCTTAGGGGAGACCTTATTGTTCTCTAAAACTGCCTGAAAGGAGGTTGTGGAGGGGCAGGTGTTGGTCTCTTCTCTCAAGTAAGAAGTGATAGGACGAGAGGAAACAGCCTCTAGTTGTGCTGGGGAAGATTTAGGCTGGATATTAGGAAAAATTTCTTTACAGAAAGGGTTGTGAAGCATTGGAACAGACTGCCCAGGGAGGTGGTAGAGTCACCATTCCTGGAGGTACTTAAAAGATGTGTAGGTGTGCTGCTGAGGGACATGGCTTAGTGGTATCTTGGCAATGCTGAGTTAATGGTTGCCTTGATGATCTTAAAGGTCTCTTCCAACCAAAACGATTCTGTGATTCTGAACTCACAGCAAAGTTGTTAAAGTCCTTAAGCAAAAGCCTCTGAAATAGACTGTTATCAGGTAGTGTGTTTTCTAGTATTATTTAAAAAATAATTAGTTACTAATGAAGTAAGGAATCAGGCATTAGAAGACACTGATGATGGAGTATGTCTGATGACAGTGCAACAGGTCAAAGACATATTGTCAGGGGCAGCCAGGACAAGATGGCTGAAAAGGGACTGTGGCCAGAAGACAAACCTTCACCAAGAAGGTTTCAGACAGGGAATAAATAAGTGCAGAAGCAGAATCTAAAGCTGCTCATAGCTCCTGAGCCAAGACATCACCTTGGAGGCTGGCACTGTGCCAGAGAAAAATTCCAGTAGGAGGTGACTAAAAGGTGCTGTTGACAGATCTCCTAGAGTCCTTGGGCTCCCCCCTCTATCTCTCACCACTTGCACATTTATTGCTGCCTCCTGCCATCACCTTCTGCCTGCCTCCTGCCTCTGTTGCTAGCTGTTTCCTTGTTGCTCAAGAGTTGCACCAGGGCCAGTAATTTATCCAGGACAATATGAAAAGAGTTTGAGAAACACTGCGGGAAGCATAAATCAATATGCTAAATAGGTCTGCTTAAATAGTATGTACTCAAACCATAAATTACTTTAACGTATGGCACTAATTAAAATTAAATCAGCACCACATCTATTACACAAAAACATTTAATAAGTAAACTAAATTAAGACATGGAAAGGAAGACCCACATCATGAAAGTTCATCACTTTGCCTGAGGACAGCGTGGCAAAAGTGCCACTACAGCCTCGAGTAAAAACACAGGAAAGCTGGCGTTGCTGCTGAAAGCAGCAGCCTTGCTGTCCCCAAGCCACTAATTTCCTCCCTCTTGCTGGCACAAACATTTGTACAACAATGTGGTGAACCAACCCCAATTAAAACTAACCTGACCAAAAAAGAGAAAAGTTTAGTTTTAACCCACATCAGCCCCCTGATTAGGCTCACCACACAAGTTTTCTGCCAGCATAAAAACCAGAAAAAACTTGCCAGAGGCAGAACCAGTTGGTCCTTGAGCAGGAGTGCCAGCCTACCCCAGTTTAAACTGGAAGAACTATGCAAGAGGAGCACAGAGATCATTCAGCCTCTAGATTATATTGTACTACACCTTACGATTTACAGAACAAGATGCACTTTTAACCTAAGGATTTAAAATTACCCCAGCCTCAACAGATCCAAGACAGCACCCGTAATGAAGGACACAAAAAGGTCACTCCTTTCTTTTTGTTGGAGTAATGGAAATAGCTTTGGGGGGTTTTTTTGTTTTTTTTGGTTTGTTTGTTTGTATTAGGGTTTTTGTTTCTTTTAATAGCTTTTTGTAAGTAGACCAGCTTCTTCAAATTATCTGTCAAATTAGAAATGTAAGTTTACTACATCAACTAAGGTTGGTTAGGCCAGTACTGTGCGTTCCAGCTCAGTACCGGCTGTAACAGGAATTGCTATCCTCTACTGCTGCAAAGAAAAAAAATTAAATCATGAGCTCAAATTAACATAAAGATGCGGAAAGCACCTGAAACATCCAGAAAGGACATGGCATTCCTTAACAGATTATTTTATTCTATTATTCCAATAATATTCCTAAGAAGATACATACTTTTACTGGCATCCTACATTTCAAACAGCACTACATGTAGCAACAGTCAACTTTCCTTGTCTTAGGTATCACAGCTTCTGCGCCAAGTCAGCCAGCTCATCCCAAGCAACTCTTTTTAATATGGAGGAATAAGGAACTCTCAGCTCATCGTGTCAGGCCTCTTATTACTATAGCGTTCTACAAATCCATACCCCTTCCTAGATGAAATATCAGCCCTCTAAAGCCATTTAAAACACCTTCCATTTCAAGGCTGTTCCCAAGCTACCATTATTCTCAGAGTTAGGCTTTCTTCTGATTTCTATCCTGAATATACTCAAGTACCCATATGCTGTCTCTTGTTGCTCATAAGCTTCAGCAGTTGATGAGTACCAATACAGCCTATCCCACGTGCCTTTCCAGAGAGCTACTATGACCTCTTCATACTTTCCTTCTAACTCAAATCAAGCTCCTGGCCTTCTTAAAGAATGGTTCTTAATTCCTACTACTGTCATACTAGCTTTTCTTTCCATTCTTTCAGATTAAAGTTAATTTTCCTTAAACGTGGCTAACCAAAACTGCTTACAGCACCCAAATACTTACTATTGTCTTGTACAATGGCAGTAAGTTTTTGCCATCTCTACCGGAAGCATTTTCCTGACACATGCCAGGACTACATTTGCATTTCTCACAACAGCAACATACTGTGACTCGGTTATCGGGGGAAAAAAAGCACTGCGACTTCACTAGTGAAGGGAACCAGATTTTGATGAGTAAGGCTGCTGCCGTTTAGAAGAGCACAGCAACACTGCCCAGCAATGTAAGAGCGGAAGTGAAGAGCGATCCACAAAATCCAAATGGAAGTGCGACTTTAGCGAGGTGACATGCATCTGTTACTGAAACTGGATGCATGCCCAGAACATCAACATTAACACTCCTGCTCTTGCATGCCAGCACCCTAAGATCCTTCAGGCACTTGCTAGAAAAAAACCTCTTTGTAGCACCAAATGCTATCCAATTAGTCCTACTGCAGCTGCATTCTCCTGTCTGCAGCCTACTACAGGGTTGTGATTTGAACACTGTATATTTTTCCTATAATGTCTTAAATTTACACTGGTGGAAGTAATACAGGCTTAAAGGAGACATTAGTGTTTGTTTATGCTAATGCTGCCTTTTGCCTCTGGACACATACCGAAGGAGAACGGCTATACAGAATGACAGCTCAAGAGGAAGCCAATTTCAGTTACAGTTCAAGAGGAAACACAAATTCAGTCCCAAGGAATAACAAGTGTTGATCACTAGTTTAGAATTAACATCAGGAAGAAAAAGGGGGAATTCCAAGTTTCTCAATGCTGTAAGAATCTCAGTCTCATTCAACTTTAAATAGTGCAAGTCTCTCCCCAGAGGGATGTGCCTGACTGAAACAGATCTTGGTGTAACTGATAGCTGGGCTCAGGCTTACTGAAGGCATCTGGCATGCTAAATTTAGCAGAGCTGCATCTGCAACTCACAAAACTTACTGAGGTATCATCAAACAGTCAGAAGAGGGAGCATGGAGGAGAAAAGGGCCCTAACAAATTAGAGGACTTCAGAGAAGGTTTGTCACCTGCTAAGCGGCCAACTTGCTTTATTGCTTCTATTTTGGCTTCCAAACCAAAGCATGAGTCTAGACAGGATAATCCACTCATAAAATAAAACCAAACCAGAGCTATGAAAGCTATAGACCTGAAGGGTGTGGCTCTGCTTAGATTCAACTCCAAAACCAAAACAACCTCTGTAATCTTTTGCATTTTGGAGTGGGTTTTTTTGTTTTGTTTTTGTTTGTTTGGGGTTTTTTGTTTTGTTTTTAAATACAGGTGAGCTGTCTTGCTAGGCACACAAGTTAGTCTAGTTCTTGTGGGCAGATTGGTATGTTTTCAATTATCTAGAAGATCTGTGGGCTGTAAATCTACTCTGCTTCACTTGTCAGAAAACCAGAAGGATAAGTACATGCAAAAAGTCTGACCAATTTGCTTCTGAGCCCCCCTAAGCTTCTTTAGCCCCACATACTACTGAAAACATGTATTTGCATGACACCTGATACTCTGCTGGAAGTTATCCCCAGCTGCGTGCTATACTGTAGAAGGGCACAGTGATGTACAGAAGAAAGCTAAGCAACTTTAGAGTCAGAATTAACAGAAAACTTCACTCAGGACAGATTCAAATGGATCTCAGTGTGAATAGGTTTCAATGACATGCACCATAATTCCCCAAGGCATACTTCAGACCCTTCTTGCTTCTCTCCTTTGTAATGGAAAGAATACACAGCTTGTTCCAGTCAAGGTTTCTTCACTATATTCTGACAATTCACTCTGTTTCAACCTAGAAAACCTTACCGCTGTACACCTCACTGGCCAGTTTTCACATGCAAGAATCAAAGTTTTGCCATAATAGCCTCACAGTTTTCCCAGTTCAAGTTTGTTCTTTAAGAGTTGTGCTAGACCTCAAATCTAGGCTCAACTTTTGATCTCAAAAGAAATAAAAAACCAAAAACCACAACCCTAAAGCTAAAGTAGCAGTACAATCATGAAGCTACTCAGCTATGTGATTATGCAAGTGCAAGGGGCAGACAGTAAGGTAATTTCAAGAAGTGTCAAATAAACTTTCCCAAGAAAATTAAAAGCTACCTCATTCTCCATCTGGGTACAAAGAGCAGGAATCACCATGCCCAGCTATCAATCCAGAATTTTCAAACTCCAAAATACCAGAAATAAATATAGCTGGTCGAGAACAGGAAAGCAGCCATACATACAATGCTCAGTAGCTTGTAACAATTTGCTGCTTCAAAGCACCTCACAAGGTAAAGGTTTAAATATTGTATCAGCCTATCCCAGGTGCATCAAAGTGAGGTGAAAGAGGAAACAACTTGTCTGCGATCATACAGCACATAAAGAGCTGCCAGAAATCCTAACTCTCCAGTGCTGGTCTAACCACTTTTCCTTATTAGTCAAGTAGGCTCACAAGAACATTCAGATTTTGAACTATAATTGCAAAGCAGAAGTACTTCACCGGTTGGAAACAGCTCAAAATTAGTTTTGTGTCTCCATTACCCATACCCTGAGACATCTTACAAGTCACTGCACCTTTCCATATCCTCAGTGACCCCAGATATATCAGTTGTAACTCTTACTTGCCTTCCAGGTGATCATGAACCTCTGCTAATTAATGTTGATGAAGTACCTGATGATCCTCAAGTGAGAACAGAGGTTTACCTTCAGATTCAAAATAGAAGCAATGCTGGGTTCACAAAGTGCTGTATTTACATAAATCTATATAGCTCAAAGGCACTTTTTGTATTTATACTAGGTAACAAACTATAGAACTGACTTATCAGGAGAAAGGCATTTCTCTGTTTCACACAAACTATAAGTCAACAAATCACCTCTTTAGAAAAGCTCATGTCCCTTAGATTATTAAAGAAAAAATGACAGGTCATTATGGGACTCCTGCCAATACTTCATATTTCAGTCCCAGGCTTGGTTGGTTTCAGAAGTGTTAAAATCATGCATTGTATAAACAACACAGTGAAAAATTAACAGAACATCCTATCAGTTTTATGCACCCTCCTTCAAATACTTCTAAGGCAACAGTCATGGCAAGCACCTAACTTATCAGGCACTGAAAGCTATTTTTAATGCTCTCCTTTTCCCAGTTTTCAATACGAACAAGTTGTTCTCAAATGAAATTTGTGCAAAAGAGCTAAGCATTAAAAAACACAAACAAATCTCCTTTAATTGAAATTTTCGACTTAATTTGCTATTTTTACTGACAAGAAGTTGTAAGAGCACTTTCACAAGCCTTCAACTGCTGCCCTGGTTCTCACCCCATACTGTCAAGAGAAGATAAATAAAATGGTGAGATGGTGGAAATGGGACATTTTTTCAGGGATTGAAATTTCAGTCTGCTAAGGGCCAAAAATCACAGGGATAGAGAGAAGGCAGGTCAAGTGAGCTCAGGAAGTACTTCATGCATTGAGATCTTAAGATGCAGCATAGTATTTTCAAACCATTTTAAAAAAATTACTCTGCCCCCAGGAAAATTCAAATATCTTAATCTTAGTCACCTAGTGACAGTGTTGTGGAAATGTTTTTGGCTCTGTTTTCTATAAAGCCTTGTTTCATTTCCTTCCCATAAAGAATTAATTCAATATGCTTTGACACAAATACACAGTTACCCCATTTTGGTGCCGTGCTTCTCTGCTCTCCGGTCTTCAAGTCCAAGAGTCTCCAAATAACCAGGAATTCTTCTACGCATGGACTGCTTCTCTCTCCCCTCCTTGCCTCCCCACCTCAAATCTCTCTCCTGACAAACTTTTGCTGCTTGAAGAATCTCACATAGTTCACTTCTTCCCCTCTTTCAGCAGGGAGGAAAAAGTAATCCTGACATTGCCTGCCTCACTCAGAGCAGAAGGGATGCAAGGAGGTACTGCACTTCTCTCTTATCAATTCCCAAACAAAATTCTGACTTCTATCCTTTCCTCCTCCTCCTCCTGGTAAAAATATCTAGCACCTTCTCAGATTATTGGTCTGAACACTTCTAATGCTTGCCAAATGGGCAGGCTCTTCAAGTTCTGAATCATTTCCACTTGCATAAAAGTATTTTACTGGCTCAACCACCACCCATTACTCCCCATTTTAGAAAAGATTTCATGTGTCAAAGGAGGATGCATCATTTCTCTTGTCCTCAGGAGATGGCAGCAGAGTCTGTGGCATTGGGAGATTAAGTGAAGTTACTACATTTTTAACAGAAGAAATGTCCCAACCTAGCAAGCTGATCTATATACTAACAAGCCACGTATACATGTAAGAAGAACTGAATGGTCAACACCACTCGAAAGCCAAGACTGGGTTCTACAGTGCTTCAATAAAATGGCTACAATCCCTGTGCTACCTTCCTATCCTCCCAATCCTTCCTACTTTGTGGAGTATCTTCATCTGGTTATGGAATTAAACCTAAAGTGGTGAAGAGTTATAAATCAGGTTAAAGTACCTAAACTCAACTGCACTGAGTTTTTATAAACTAATTTAGAAGATATTAAGCCACTTGTAAGCACATATATAGGCAAGGTCTGAACTTACCATGCATGAAATTAAAAGCAGAAAGTATAGTTCATACTTTGACATTTCTGTGTTCAAAAAAATCCTAAACCCAAGCACTGATTTTCAAGCTTGATTACCATTTTTTGTCCTACCTTCAGCGCATGTGACAATTCAGCAGTTTTCTCATAAACTTGGAACTTCCTTCCATATACGTTAAGTTTAGCACTGTGCCTTGCGAATGTAAACAAATCGAGCGCACAAACACTAACTCAGAAGAGGAGAGAAAAACCCCCTCCCTGTTCTCATGAGAAACATCCAGGACCTTGTAGGGTTCACTGTTGTGAATCTGGGCAAAACAAGCAGAGATATCAGCGCTTACCCATAACAACTCCCCGTACTTTAAAAACACTACTGTTATTTTTCTGTTATGCTCAGTATTTCCCAGCTGTGATGTCTCTTCTACAAAGGCAGCTAGAACAGCACCAGCCTGCAAAGCCTCTATGTTACAAAGTCCTCTGTGGCAGCAACTACCTGTTCTGTAGCATCTAGTCTAAGGGGCTCTTCTGCAGCCAGCCAGGACCCTTAGAAACCACAAAGCGTAAAGACTTAACTGCAGGTACACAGAAGTTTAGAGGCAGCCTCCCCCCAGCTTCTTACACAAAAGCAGTACACATTACTCTCTAAGCCAGCAGTCTAACGCGAGGCACTCTGCTGCCCGTTTCAGTCATCTTTTTCATCATGTGGCTCAAGGTGTGTTGCCACATGACAAACCCACAGGTTTCCCATCAAAACTGGAGAGGGGTTCTGTCAACGTGACACAATAACACATGCAGAGGATCGCAGGCACCAGGCCCTGCTTGCAACCTGCACTACGTGTGCTATATACCTGATATTCCCAGTCTCACAGCAGGTACAAGCATATGATGGAGCATGCGTGTCTTGCATCGCACCCTGTGTGTAACGTGTTTTTTAGGTAGTAGGGAA
>NW_010433275.1:0-3252 GCF_000710305.1 Buceros rhinoceros silvestris | reverse complement strand
AGGCTGGATGACTTATTCTCACAGGCTTCACCTGAACTGAAACAGGTCAGAAAAGCACCCTCACTGTAAGACATCACAAGGCCACAGGCAGCAACCAGCAAATGCTCAAGAATCCATGCAAGATCTTCTTTTTTCTTTCCTTAAAGCCAGTTGCATAACAATTGTAATGAAAATACAAAAACACTGAGCAACAAGTGAATCAACACTGTGAAAGTAGTAAAGCACAGGGAGTATTATTTACATCTGCTCTACAAAAACAGACAAATTACTACAGACAGTAGAACCCCAGTCCCTCCCACTGGTATTTTTCTTTGTGCAAATCCAGTCTAAAATAGATTTTCAAATTCCAGAACTGACGATAACAACATTTAGCAATACAATAAATGAAAAAAGAAATGAAGCTCTAGAGAATCGTGAAGTTCACTAACAGAACAGTGAATTACCTCAGTTTTTCAACTCACATTTAAGAAAAAAAGGGAAACATAGTGAGCCTCTAAACTACTAAAATCATTCAGAAGTTGAGGATAGAGTGAACATAAAGCCAGTATCACAGAAGTAGGTGGGAGGTAATAGCAATTACCAGTTCAGAAGCTGGTATTTAACTCATCAAAAAAGAGAAAACCCACAAATTTTTAAGCAGCTGAGAAAGCAAAAAAAATCTTTTGCTATCTCTGAAACCTGATCTCAAACCCCTGGTTACAGAGACACTCGGGGGGTTTCCTATGCATTATTAACACACTGCTACGTGCTATTTTGAATTCAGAGAGCAAAGAAAGAGGGCTGCAAGCAACACATATTGACTATAGAATCTTTTAGATCTGAAATTTCAGAAAAGCAGTGAACTTGCCAGTTTCTTTTTTAATTGTCTCTCTGCCAAAGTAGACTGTTCATAATTACAGCTGATGTTATGGGTCTCAGGGCTCCCAAAATTCTCTCTGCACTTTGCGGTGTGAGTTACTATGTAACGCATATACGGCCAGAAAAAATACTCAGGAGTCAGTTTGTTTCAGAAGTACTGATCCTCAGTTTGGAGTCAATTCTGAGTACAGATCAGATCCCTTCAAACACCACATTAGTTTCTGTATGTTGGCAGCTGAAGCTTTACGTCTGGTTTTGGACCTATCTTCTGGCAGTACTTCTTTTTTTAGAGATCTTCTCCCATCTTTGTAGCTCGTCAAACAATTTGGTTTTGTTCCAAAGTACCCCTGTGTAATTTAATATATTCCTTCTGAAATCTTCGTCTAGATCTTAAATCTATTGTTGTATGTGAATTGGGTTATTTTTCAATTTGAGTTCTATTGGCCTATTTGCCTCAGTCCAAATTTTTAGAGAACACCTGGATTCAATATGAATATTTTATTCTGCCCAAGAACTTGCTGCATGATGCTAAGTGTTATGACGAGCAGGAATATGCTGCTCTTCAAAGAGATAAAGGAGTACCAGAAAAGTAGAAATATGCAAGTATAGAACCCAAAGGGATGAGCTGCCTGTGAGTGGAAGTAAAATAACAGAAATAAAGTTTAGCACTCTGGAAGCAGAATAGGGGTATATGGGGTTTTTTTCTCCATAACTTTTTATTTAAAAAGGAAAACAAAAGTTAAAAAAAGTAAAAAGCTCCCTAAAGTGAGAACTGAGCAGCACAAGCAAAGCCAGGGCTCGGCCCTTCAGGGAGCGTAGCAGCACAGAGTACAGCTTAGGCTGCAACCTGCCAGGAGACCTCCACAGCCCTGGCCTGACACACCTGGGACACTTTCCACCTCAGACATTCAGGCCCCAGTAACCCTGCCACTCAACTCATGACTGACATAGAGCCAAAGCAGGGCTAAGCTTGGAGAAAACAGCAGAATAGTCAACCAAGGATAAAATGAAACCCAGTTTTGTCAGGAGCGCTGTTGAACAACAGTCACATCAACTGCCACTTCATTTTGGCTGATCAGTGCTGTCATCCTTCTCTAAAACTCTGTCATCCTCATTATAAAGTGACTAAGAGGGGCCGTGCCCTGTTTCATGCAGGGTGGTGCAGGCGAATAAAAGACCGCCTGCTACCCCAAAGCAGACCTATTTAATGTCCACAGTTTATTTGCAGTCATCGCTGAACCTCTTTCTACAGATACCTGCCAGTCTCTCATGATGTTTGAGGCTCCTTACATGCTGTAAGAAATAGCTAAGTACACGTTATCAAGCAGTCTTGTTGTGTGACCTCACCCCAATGGCTAATAAGCTAAACTCCTTACCATTTCTTAGTAAAAGCTTAAGTGCTTCAGTTTCCATTCAACCTGCCTTAAGCTGCCAAACTGGAATAATAATACCCAGCATTGCATAACACCAGCTTCAAGGGGACTGGATTAATACTCATTTCAGAAACATCCGCAGAAAACTTCCCTTATGTGTATGAAGAAACTGAGGCACGGAGTGCAGGGATCACATTTTCTGGAGCATGGGTGACGCTGATATCAGTATTAGATGATTGAACCAACGCTGAAAAACCTGTCCCAAAGTGACCTGTGCAAGGTCAGGCAGGTCATCTGCCTCCAGAGCAGAACCGTGACTCTGAAAGGCCTACAGTATCCTGTTCAAACACCACACCTCACTGCCTCCAGCGAGCAGGAAATCGAGTATTTCAGCCAACCACATCTGAAATCTCTAGGTATTCAAGCACCACCGAGAAGTGAAGACAGGCCCAAAGCACTGTGCTACAGAAATCAGACACAAAACACAGCTCGTTTTCATCCATCCACGTTGTGGGCCCTCCACATACATAAACGCTTAACGACTTAGGCCAACAAAAGTACTAAGAGGATGTTACAAACAACAGCGCTGCAAAACCACTCGTCCGAGGCCGGCAGCTTTTTCACACAGACCCAACAGCGCTTTTTCGCTATCACCAGACAAGCACGAAAGACCAGCCAGCATTCCCCCGGCCGACTCCGTTCCTTCTGCAGACAGACAGAGCTCGCAAGTCGAAATCCCTCAGGAGCACGAAGAGCTGCTACGTCCTGCCGGCTCAGCAGAGCAGGGCTGAGGGCAGAGACAGATTTCGTTCCGGCACAGGAATAAATTTTCCGGCGAGGCGGGCTCCTGCAGGGAGCTCTTGCTCAGCTGAAAGACACCACCGAGCAGCGAAGGGACCGCCAGATTTTCTCCTCCGAAAGGGGCTCCCCTGACAACAGCCCCCCGCGGCGCAGCCCGCGGCCCCTCTCCCAGAACGCGGGAGAGACGCAGCACAAGCCCTCCAGCCCCGGGGAGACGGCG
>NW_010433274.1:29151-39028 GCF_000710305.1 Buceros rhinoceros silvestris | reverse complement strand
CTATGCTGTATTTTGCTGCTTTTTGTTCCCTTGAACTGTCCCATCATAGTACATACTTTCTGTGTGTATACATGTTATTTCTACTAACATGTATAAACTTAAATGTAAATCAATAGTTCCAGACCTACCCTAAAAATAAAGGTCATACATTTCATAAAACTGAAATTCACTCTTGTCCTGGAAAACAGCTTTGCCTGAATGACAGCTACCTGCTCACATACGCTCCATGGACTCAGCTTTCGTATTCTATCAGCTCTGTTGGCAAATTCAATACTCTTCCTCAAAGTTCCTCCCTGTTGCCTGTATTTAAACAGTGAAGACGATAGGGAAACCAGCAAGACCGATCCAGTCCTTTCCCTGCAGGGTAAAGTACACCCACAAACAGCTCCTGTTGGGCAACCCTTGCCAGGATGCCTCCATTACCTCCTGCTTTTTGACAAGTGAACATTTTGATATTGATGTTTGTCATGGTTAATAATTCTTATATAATAAATATTACATTAGGTTTGATACTTTGAAGCCCTCACCTCTCACCAAACTGAGAATGAGTGAAATACATATTTCTGGGCTCCTCTGCAGAATTCTGGATGAAAATATAGTGATTCAGATTTGCTAAGGGGTGTAACCCTCAACTTTTTCATAGGGTCCCAATTCACAGCAGCTGCTGATGGCTTTACGCATTTACTAAGGAGAACTCGAGAGGATGGGTAGGAAGGTGATGTGGCAGACTTGCAGTCAACTTACTTCCAGCTCTATTATCTCTATAGCAACCATATTTGGTCTAGATGTTGGATGACCAGGACCATGATGGGATGATTTGGGGTTTGGATCACTTCCTCTCTTGGCCCCTTGGGCAGCTGCATCCCTCTGAAATACTGATGCAGAGGAGACTCAGAGCATCAGGGAAGAAGCTAGATGGCTTGGACTTGTCCTTACAAAACCAGAGCTTGGTTAAAAATCCTCACTTTGACCTTTTGAGTTCTTTGACTTCTCTGCTAATCATCCCTGAAGTGGCTGGGGAACCTGGACCTGTTGGGACCAAGTCAGTCCAAGACCGTTGTTTTCTAGGCAGCAGTGCAGTAATAGGGCAGCACAGGTATGTGGGGTGCAGTGGTTGTGATAGCCATTGTCTTGACCCAAAACACTGCTCCTCTCACCTGCATCTTGCCCTACCCAAACCCTTCCACCCTTCCAGGCACAGGAAGCTGTCACAACACTGCTTGCAAACCACAGGGTTCAAGCTGTGCTGCTGCAGCCCCCAAGCCCCTTGATTTCCCACAGTGCCAGCTGAGGAGCAGGGCGGTGGCGTCTGCACTGAATGCTTTCGGTAGCTGGAGATCATGGATCAGTATTTTCAGACTTTTGGGATGTGGGAGAAATTGAGGAGACTCTAAGCAGGAGCTGGCTGGCACACCTCTCCTAACATCACAGAAATGATGGTTCTCTTTGGAGAGGAAAGGCCTTGCCTGTTGTTTTACCCAGGATGACAGAAGATCCCAACAAGTCTGTCAAAAGATACATAGAAAAACTGAACGATATTCAGGCTTGAAAGTACTGCCCTGCTGAGTGCACTGGCCTCCACAGACTGCTTAAATACCTTCATTATTCTCTTACCTAAGCTCCAGAGGCTAAATGTGAGTAGACAGTTACAGGAGGAAGGTGAGGAACACTTAGGGCTTTTGGACTCTGGTTTTCTGGTTTGTATAGATCAGTTTGGTTTCCAAACTTCCAGACTTCTTCCTTAGCTCCCTGTCACTGGCTTCACAACAGCTCCAGCCTGTAAGTGGAACCAGCAGTCATTAGCCCAGTATCAGCTGTTAGAAAAGGTGCTTTGTTCCAGCATAGTTCGCACTTCAAGCACTATTCCTGCCTTTCCCAAAGGGATACATCCATGATGACAGTATACAGGTCTACTCAGGCTCAGGCATGCTGCACGCTCAGTGCCTCTCTTATATTGGACTCATCTGGGAAGCAAAGAGCAAGAAACTTGACTATGCTCTTCATTAATTCCGCAGAGCTCTGCACCGCTCCTTGCTGAGAGGAGTTAGCACATGCTGCCATGTAAAAGTAAGAATACAACTCATAAACAATATCTGAAACAAGTACCTAAACGCATAATTTCCACGCACACGCACATCGTTTCCAACACCGAAAACTATGTCCTATATGTTGTATTTCCTGTTAAGGACAATAGGATCTGGGTGGCATCACTTCTACTGAACATTTATCTAGTGACCTCAGATGATTTACACTTTCTTCCCCTGAAAACTTTCTGGAAATATTAAGAGCTGTGTTTCAGCACTAGACTGCTCTACCTGTACAGATTGGTCTCCCCAAAGCCATGCTTTGTCTAAGGACTGGGCAGAATTCAGCTGCAGATGGCCACAGCCTCTGCAGTCTTACTTTGGTTCTTGGGCTTCAGTTGAAAAGATTTTCAATTTTAAAAAGAAACAAAAGAAAAACAAACAAACAAACAAAAAAACACCAAAGGAGAAAAGAAAGGTGAAACTTGAAATTGCTGAAGATAAGCAAGATCCTTCGTCACAGGCAGCTGGCAAACCTGTTTTCTCTTGTTTGCCCAAGAAAGGGTGTAATTTCCCCAGCTTTCTGAATTCGCCTCAACTTCCTATTCTCTTCCTCACTCTCCTACACGCGTCTGTGAAAAACAAAGTAGACTTCCAGGATTTTACTCGTTAGCATCGCATTCTAAATTGCCCACATCCAAATCACTGTATGGGAAACAAGACATTCTGGTGGCATCTGAGGTGGGGAAGTAATATAACACAAATTTTGCAGGTGGAAAAACCAAGACACAGATACTGAATTTTTCAGTGCCTTGAGCTTGTTCTGCTCTGAGAAGAGGAAAGAGAATCAAAGGGATGCAGAGTATTGAAAGGTTTCAGCCCTGACCTAGTTCTGCTCTGCTCTACTGCACTGAGGAATCAGGCCAGCGCTGGCCATCCTTAAGCAATTTCGTCTCACCTAAACTTTTATTCCCAGGCATCCTCCTGTTCCTCAAAAGCACAACTGATATATCTATATGTGATACACACACTGTACTACCCCGTGCACCCTGAATCTGGGTGCGGACTGTGCAGGCCAGTTTTTCTACAATGGAGAGTGTAGCTAGCACCTACTTATGGGCAGCTTATATCTGAACCGGCCACAGTTGTAATCCTGGGTAGTAAAGTTCATGACTTATTTTCCATCTCCAACATATGTGCAAATAAATTAAACTGTAGAAAGAAAATGGAATAGGTATGCAGTAAAATCTATCGCTTCCATGGTAATTTTATTACAAGTATATTATTTGATTTTTTTTCTCTAAGAACTCTTGCATTACTGGATGATTTTTCCTTTGAATTTTCTTTATTTTCCTTTGCTGTTTGTTACATACCTGCAAAGATAACCCTCCTCTTTGAAATGCCATTCTCCTGAGCTACCAGCTGAGAAGTCACATAAGGAAAACCTGAATATTTCTGAGTCAAACTTATAAAAAAATCCCTTTAAAACCAAAAAAAAAAAAAAACACAAACCCAAAACTAAATAAATATCACCCCCTGAGTTAACCTGCTTTCAAGTTTTACAGCAACTAAGGATAAGTTCAGAACAAACCAGCATTTTCCCGCAATCAAATCACTGGAGGCTTCAAACCAGATTCCTCCCCTGACTGTATCTGGGATCCAGGGGGAGGCATCTGTTTCCATTACAAATTCTATTTTAACAAATCTTATTGCTTTTACCCACGAAGCTGAGAACATTTTACAGTCACTGTTTATAACCTTAGTGAAACTCCTTGTGTAAGAGAGAGAAACAAGTCTAGAGGAGCACAATCCGTACATAGCCACATATTATTCTCAAAAATACATAAATAAATAACAGATCATCACCCCACGGCCACGTGCCAGTAGTAATTTGCCTAGAGCCGTATTAAAGTTTTGATTTAAAACACTGAGAGAATTCAGCATCGTACGATACATCCTTCCTGCTCTGTAGCAGTTAGAAGGAAGTTCCTGGTGAAATGCAAACAGTGCTGTCAATGGAGTACGTGAGGGTTTAATTCCGAGGTGTGTTATTACTACGGGACTTACCTATACTCTTCATTAATGCGCAAGGGATTGAAGGAAAAGGAAGTGATTTCTCCATAGATTCTGGCCTAGGGATGCAAGATCATTTTCTGAACTTCCGCTCCTGGTTCAGTCGCAGCATTGCCATGTCTTGTCAGTAGAAATGTGATGATTGTGTGGGGTTTTGTTTATTTGTTTGTTCGTTTAACAGTTTGGCCATTTCATAGAGTGCAAGATAATTTTTTTTCCCGAGCAAGATTCAGATCCCAACCTGCTGAGTTTTTTGCCCTATTCTGCTGAAAAATACAGCCTATAAAAAAATTAAATTTTGCTTACTGAAAACCCCCAAAGGTCTTCATTCTGAAAAAGTTGAATGAAAAATTAAACAAAAGTTATTGCATTTTGGAGCAGTTTAATCACAATGGGAATATTGTTTTATTAAACTGGCCTAAAGCATTTATTCTGAATTACTTCAAGGACACATCTGAATTAACAGGTATCAAGGCCAATCCATTCCTTATGATAGGGAACTGTCATCTCATTTATGTGTGAAAAAATTGTCTGCAGATAATAAAAACCCAGGGAATGATTATTTAATGTTTTATGCCGTATGAGAACTAAGAGGTGCCACATTCACTTCCCCAACAGCAGGTTCAAAACAAACAGAAAATGCAGCACATATTACAGCCTGCAACTCATTCCAGAAGATGTTATAGAGGCAAAAGTATAAATCAGAAAGGCATGGACACGAAATCATAGAAGAAAACCATGACTGCTGGAAATAACTGCCTGAACATAACCTCTGACTCAGAAAGTTTTGGTATCTCATAGGCGATACCACAGAAAAAAAAAAAGGGCTTTTCAAGGCAGCAAACTATGGTATATGTGTCCACAGAAGCTGCTATGAGAATGATGAGACTCCTCTAATGGATAAAGACATCACATGGATAAGGTCATCCAAAGAACAGCTCAAAAAAAAAAAAATCGCTTCATTCACCGAAATTATTAATTCTGCACATGTGTTCATTCTCTCGGACATGCCCGCATTGCCTCTTTTGACCTTTTTCATCCTGACTCCAAACAAAAGCTAAGGCTAACACGGGATGAGGATCTAAATGTTGATATCAAATCAATGCTATTAACTAGGTAGTCCAAATGGAGATCCGAACACCCGAGGTTCGAGATTCACACAAATAAGCATGGCTGCAGGAATAATTGGGAAAAATAAATACGGAAACACAATCTGATGTAGCAAATTAACCTGTTATTGCTAATAAAAATTGTCCTCAAGTATTATGTACTTCAGAAAGCATTAGGGGAACCTCAACAGTTTGTAAGCCTTCCAGACAATTTGGCAGGTTTCCCAGAAAAGGTTTTTGTTTCACAGTGCTATGTGAAATTAATTTCCATAAAACCAACAGATTAAAATCCCTTCTCTGCTATAAAAGCAGAAGATAAAAAAAAATAAAAATAAAAAGGGCATTAAAAAGTGCTTTACTCTCCCTTAAAGCCTTTGAAAGCTTTGCTAATATTCAAACGAGGAGTTTTTCCTGTGCAGGCAACATTTGTTTAAGCTTCTCTCTTACCACAGCAACCATTTTTTATTTCTGCTTCTTGAGCCTTTCCAGCAGACCGGGGCAGAAAACATCATCTAATAACAGCTGAAATTATTCAGAGCAGTGTTTATCTCTTGGCTGTTTAAATTGCTTTAGTTTATTTATTTATTTTCATTTTAAATGTTGCTTGTAGGAAATAAATGGAAAGACTTCACGCAGCTTAGACGCAGCCAGCTGGAAATTTCTTGGATCACATAAATTAATACATACATAAGCAAGGGCAGATCTGTGCTGAGGTCTTCTGCACCATCCTCCCCCTTATGGGATGTCCTTTTTGTCAGTATGTGAACGTGAGGTAATGTATCACACCACGGATTTGTGATTAACCTCCTGAAACTGGTCCAACTCCTAATTTTGCTTGAGATTCTTTCTCTGACATCACACACATCGCAGAGTTTCCTGGCGTGTCAAAACCTCATCTGTTATTTGGGTGATAAAAAACACTGCTACACCTCTCTTTTGTCTTGTATCCTTAGCATAAGCATCCTTCTTTTTTTTTTTTGTTACATGTTTCTATACAGCAGCCAGGACTCTCACCTGTCCTTAAAAGCTGAATCAAGTGTTAATTACAGCTGAGCTGAGCTGACACAGACACAGGATACACATCTACATAGAGGAATATCCCCAGCTTGGAAAGTTTTGGCAGAATGAATGGCACTGGCCTGTGGCGTTTAGTGCAGGGACGTTATATTTTTAAGATGTTCTTTGTGTTCCCCACCTTGGACGCTTTTGCTCTTACAAGGAGTTGAGGTCTCCTGGGTACGATGGAATTTGGGATGCCTGACTGGGCATCAAGTGCCTGTGGATGGTGAGCCCAGTCTGAAAGCTGCGGCACGAACTCGGTGGCATTTACCTCCGCACTGACTATGAACAGCAAATGTGTTTTTCTTCTTTTTCTCTGCAGTTCATTACTTCAATTCCACCTTTGCCTACATGCTTTTAAAGGGCATTTATGGCTGCTTGATTCTCCATTTAGACTCAGTAATTTGGCTCATTGTATTCGCCACAAGTAGCCTGATTTCTCTCTGGTAATCTTGATGTAGTTTATGCACAGCACGTGTTATCACAGGGACCAACAGCGGGGATTATCTCACCTAACTTCAGCTGTTTATGAGGCAGTCATCCTGGCCTCTCTTCAGAGTCTGCAATAAGAAATAAACACTTGGAGGGGGAAATTTGTCTGACCTATTTGATATCACTACTTCAGAAAGGGGTGACTCATACCCTGGAAATGCCAATTCCTCTCCAGCGAATATAAAGGCAGCCTACATCATTAACTGGGCTATAGACCTATGCTCAGATTTATGTTCAGATTAATCTAGAGTAAGAGCCCTAGCTCTGCATCAGAACCCTGGTGGGCTCAATGCCGAGTAAACTCCAAACAAGATGTTCCACTCTTAATGGGTTCGTGCTATAAGATCAGAGACATACAGATAAAGCCAGAAGGGAACACTGTGACCATAACAGTCATCACTGAGGGGCAGTGAGGTCGGCAGTGAGGAAGCATTTGGATAACAGCGAATTCATGTTGCACATGGGTATGGAAGAACACATCCTAAACGAATGGATTGCACCCAGCGAAAGAAAAAGCAGTTTGGGGGCTGAAGTCCTGTCATTTTGGTGCTGGAAGCTTAGGTCATGGGACAGTAAGAAGTGGGAATTAAACTTCCAATCTGTGATAAAACATTAGGATGATCTATAAACTATACTGATCGTGAAGAGAGATCGTGCGTAATTCAGACAGGAAGTGTGATATGGTTAAAGCCAGAGAGAAAGGTGTTGCATCAAACATGGTGCAAGACAATGAGAAGTTGGATTAAGAGCATTATGTACGCGGGTAGATGGAAAGGTTGTGTTGTTGAGATGTTACACTGGAAAAACCTCTAAGAGAGCAGAGAAAGGACTGAGTGAAAGATAATGCTCAAGCTACTGGAGTGAATGTCAAGAAAGTAAACTCCGTTCGCACCAGTTGAGCTAGTGCGTACAATGTTCATTTTGAAAGGGAAACGTGGGCTTACAGCGTCACCTTGAAATAAAAGCAAACATTTTCTAAGGAAGAAAGCAACACTGCGGCAACAATGACCCTAACTGAATACTCCTCTGATTATTTTCTTTTCAATTTTTCTTCTTTTAGTTTTGCTCGTCCAGGGAAAGGTTCATGGCTTGGTAAAGGCAATCTGGATGCAGGACCAGACCAGTCCACTATATCATTAGAAAATCTGGTGTTTGGAGCTGGCTACTGCAAACCCACTTCTTCAGAGGTAAGGAGGATGAACAACGATGGCTTAATTCCATTTGATCACATATTGTGTGTCTACATTATCTGTGTACCCTGGTTTGTATTGCTAATAGAGAGATTTCATTGGAAGAAAAACCCATCAAACATTTCTGCTTGAACAACCTTGCACTCGGATTCACACTTCCTGGGTGTTCAGCCCCCACCTATAGGAACCATTTCAGGAGAGTTCCAGAAGTATGGCTATACCTCTGAAAGCCAATGACACTTCTAAGGCAAAAGCCACCTGCCCAGGTGTCTGCTGTAATGTGAAATTAATTATTTGGTTAAAGATCCTTGATTTCAGGTCTCATGCTCGACTGCCAGAGGACTTGAGTCATTACCAAGGATGTTGTGAAGGAAGGGTTTGTGCCTGGGCCCTGAGTATTGTGCGCGTTGGTGATGGCACTTCACGCACATTGCCTTACTCAGTGCAGGTCCTACAGCTAGCGTATGTGTTTGGTGTTACTGCAGGTGAAGAGGAAAGCTTGTGAAATTTTTAGTACAAAATTGCTTGCTTGTAAAATAATGATTAACGGTGGGGGGGGGTTTGGTTTGGGTTATTTTGTTCTTTTTTTTTTTTCAAGTTCTAGCTTTGAGGTGGTTGTTTTTGTCAGAAAGGTTTCCTCAGATCTAGAACTCAATCCAGAAAATTGGAATCATTAACTTGTTAGGAAACCCTAATTCAAGGGTTCTGATTAACAGGCTGCCCTCTGCTTCCCTCAACCTTTCCTGTGGAAGCTGTTCTGTATAAATATTACAAATACACCAGCCTAGAGTAGCTGGTGCAGAAGAACTACCAGGGAATTAACTCAGGCGGAGAGAATGTTTGGCCTGAGGCTGCTATCTGAACGATTGGGTCGTTGTGTGCTTTTGGCAAACAAAATGCCCTCTGCCTCTGCCTCTCTGTTGGACAGTCACATCGTATAAATTTAAACAACTGCTTCAAGTGTTTGCCTTTGTAGACCAATCTCTGCACACCTCTGTACATCACACAAGAGGCTTCTTTGGAAACTGGTTCCTACTATTCACGGTTGTGGATGGAGTCATGCACTTCTCTAGTAAGAGAGAAACAACAATATATTGATAGAAGTAGTGAACTGAAGTTCAACGGTAAATGCAACAGTGGTTTAAACAAACACGATGACATGGCGCACTCAACCATTTATTGCATACAGCGGAGGGACAGACAACACTGTCAAGGAGACCCTCCCGTTGAGTCATGAGGTTCAGGAAGGACCCCCTTGCATTCTAAACACCTTCTCAGACATGAATGTATGAGGGGCTAGATCCAATCCTAGTCCCAGACTTGGTCAACGGTTTATGTCTAACGGATTATATATATGCAGTCAATCCTCTATATCACAGAGCTGAGATTTCAAAGTTTAACCAGCTACTAACCACTTACTGAGAATCTGTCGTGGCAAAGAATCTCTCAGACTCAAGGAGTAACCTTGAGAGGTGTCCTCCTCAAGGGGAGATGCTGGTATGCAGCCCGCTGCCATGGAGGAGAGCTCAACGGGCCCTGGACTCTCTGCTATTTATGGAGTAAGATGATTGACTTATAGTCTTATTTGCATACCAGCAAGACGTCTGGCTCACTGTTCCAGACAGCCCTTGGCTACCATGTTGTCATCCATCCCCCAAAGTCCAGAGTAAACTGAAGGCAGCCATCACAACCCCCACTGGTGGTGATGGCTTAAGCAGGAGAGCACGCTGCTGCAATTGTCCTCTGGACAAATCTCTGTTGTAAGAAGCTAAATGGAAATGGCAGCTCTCCACTCCCGTTTTTCCTTTTACTACCCATGGAAAAATCTTAGTCTGCTGTGAGTAGGAAAGCTTATTCCTTTCCAAAGGTTTTCCTTATCTTCAAACTCTACCTATTTACCCCTCTCTGTTGGCTAATCTTCTTTGATTAT
>NW_010433274.1:25346-29016 GCF_000710305.1 Buceros rhinoceros silvestris | reverse complement strand
CCCCCCCCCCCCCCCCGCCTTTTTCTTCTAAGTGACAGCAGGTGATCTATTAAATACCAAAATGGAAGTACTCTATCCTGCACCAGCATTAGCACTCTGCTACCCTGCAGGTCATGAGAACGTCACACACCGAACGACTGTAAATACAATGCAGGACACCCCACCTCCACATGGTCTGATGTGCGTTTGCCTTAGCTTTGGAAACCTCTATAAGTCATGACATCTGTTCTTGATCCGAGCATTTTAGTTTAATAGACTGTGACGGCCTTTTTGCATAGCTATCCATGATGTATGATATTGAGCACTTCTCTTGGTTTAATATAAAAAAATAAAAATTCTGAGATAGAAAAGAGATTTCTGCTGTGGGGGTAAGCCTGAGTCCAAGTTAGGGCCTTGTGACTGACTGCTAGTTCATGTGGGAGTTTATATCAAGCCATAAAGGATTGAACAAAGAGGAGTAACATGATTTCTTAGTGCTGCAGTGCACTGGGTCATTTACTTCCCTTCACAGATTTGTAGCTGCCATTCCGTGAATGCGTTTGTCAAATGTAGCTTCAACAGGAAGTTGAAGACGTGTCTGGGTTTAGGGGATTGTGCAATCGCTGTCAGTGAGTGTGAGAACGGATCCTGTCCTCTTCATCAGATGACATCTCTACTCTCTTTTTATGCATTTTTGGTTGGACCTTGCCTACTGCATGTCCAAACTAGTAACTGTTGAATGCCTTAACTCAAGATATACTACGTTTTTTGTTGCTGTTTGTAAGCTACTCTGTTTTGGTGTAACTGGTTAAATCTAGGCTAAAACAATTAATATATCTTGTCTTCCTGGACAGTAAGGGACAGCAGGACATGGGAAAACGAATTTTAAAAAGACTTTGTTTAGTTCATTTTTATGTGGTCAAATGCTGCGGAACAGTTGATGTTGGTCTATCCTATTCTTTGTTTTATTTTGTTTTCGCCTCTGCAAAGCTGAGTTTGGATCCTTCTACTTTTCATGCACATCTCTGTGTTTTCCTTGATCTAAGAAGCCTTCAGGCTTAAGCTTGTTAGATGCATCTTCTGGGCAAGTCTTCTGTCCGATGACTTTTCTAGGGAACTCATCTGAATAGTCACTTCTCTGTAACACTGCAAACAGCTGAGACTCTCCTTATTTTAGGTTTATCTATTGTGAGTAAAACAAAAAAGAGCATTTTCCTCCCACAGTTGCAGCCAGATTATTTTTCCAGAACACTTCCATTTGAGCAGAAACTTGTAATGGGTAGGAAATCTAAATCATTCCTATTGCACCCTCTTCCTCAAGTCTAGGAGATGGATGGCTTAAAAATCCAGTGAATTAGTGGTTCACTCTGTCTTAGGCATTTAATAACTCCGCAGTTTATTCAATTTCATAGGTTTGGCATAAATTCTACAAAGTCATGGAGCAGGCTGGCTCTCAAAAGTAAACTTTGTCCTCACTAGTGTCATCATACTCAGTAAACACAGTTCAGGAAGGATTTGAACACACAGCTTTAGTAGAGTAGTGCTGGATTTACAGTAGTGCTAAGCCCTCAGGAAAGCCAGAACTGTGCTGAAATCTGATGTTAATGCTACTAAGTCAAGTTTTCCAGAGGTCTCTTGAACGCAAAGTCAGGGACTCTTCTCTTGGCATGTCACCTGTAGGTGGTAGATTCCATTTTACCTCTTTCTTCCTCATACAAACACGGATGCATCAGAGAATTTATTTTCTTTTTAGGCCCATAGATTGACTGTGGAAGATCTCATCTAGTTTATGTAGCTGATTTGTTTTTTCCTTACTGAAAATGCAAGTGACTGTCTTCATTTCTGAAGAAAATCTGTATCAATCATCAGCTCCTCTTGCCGCTTCCTGATCTTATCTTCTGCATTTGGGCTGCCACAGACCGAAGTGCCACTGCTGAACGATAGCTCCGTTCTGTGCTTCTGACCTCTCGATGTGGAGACTAATTAAACACCAGTGGCTCTGAACCATACACACGCATTTCCCTAGCTTTCCTCGATTGACTTCTGAACCCCACTAAGAGTTGCCTCATTCCCTGGGTTAGCAGGGTGGTCACAATAAGTGATGCTATTTAAGCCTTGGTGGTTTGGGAGGGATCATCTACCCAGCAAACAGGGATCTTCCCTTTATTCCCACTTTCCTCCCTCTCTGATACTTTCTCTCTATCTATACTACACTTTTCCTTTCAACCACGATTAACACAAAGATATTTCTTGCAGAATAAAGAATTTTTTGTTGTCAAATAAATATGAAGGAAGATGCTTTTGTGGTCAAAAAGCTAGCAGGGAACAGTCTATTAGAAAACAGTACTTTCTCAAGCTCTCTTCAGCCCATAACCTGTACTCACAGGGAATATATGTCACAGTAGATTAACAGTATGTTTAAAATACGATCGTATCGACTTCAGGCTTGGGAGATCTAGTGGGATCAAACAAACTCATGAATGGTGCAACTGCTTTCCTTCAGGGGCATCTGCGTTCCCCTTTGGGTCTGGAAAATTTCTTTCCCCTTTGAGGAAGTTCAAGGAATGGCTTTGGATGTTAGAAGGTCTGTAACTGAACGTCACATTGACTCATGCTTTCAGGTGATCTCAGCAGCCATAAAAGGTTGAAAAATATCTACAGATTCTGCATCTACAATAAAACAAAGAGAAAATGTTCCTTGCAGAATTGAATCTTGAATGGTCACTTCACTCCAGGAGTTTTATGCCTTACCCTGTACCATACACGCCTTCTGTATCCACTGTTGTCAAGGCCCTTCTAGTGTCTTTGTAATATTGTGCATCACATGCCTGCTGTGTTATAATCGAGTCGAGTCAAAGACATACTGGGGGTTATTAATAAGCTGCACTCACAGTAATCTTATTTTCATTTGGGTAGCTGTTGCACTTCAGACAAATTGACTTCTAAGTAATCAGATTGATTAATCATATGACTTGCCATTAAAAAGGCCCTGGTGTTTGATAAGAAGTGTTCTTCCATCTAGCATTGATGTAGCTATCCCAGAAGACACACAGTTTATGCCTGCCATAATACAAGAACTAGGAGTGTCACTCAAATAAAATTGTGGTGATGATAAGAGTTCTTTTCCCCAGACAGTTTGCTAATATTTTCGTCTTTTCAGCAACATATGAAAAATCTAGGCTGTTTCAGCCTAACACCAAAACATTATTCAAACCCACACTTTTTGGTCACATAGGAGTCATCTGTGTTTTATTCTTCGTTTCTTCTGTGTAGTTATGGCTCTTTGCCCACAATGCTTCATTTTTTCAACCTTTGAAAAAGGAAGGTTGGGCATCGCATAATAGCCCGTGTAGGATCCATTGTGGGAATTATAGTATGCCCTGAAATCCCAGTTCAGCTGAGAGGAGAGGAATACATAGCTGCAAGCTTCCTTCCTCTTCAGACTTAGGAATCTTAAGGGAGAGATTCCTGTTATCCCTTTTGTATTTATTGGCACAGAAGCTACCTTTTATGTATTTACATATTTATTTTATTTATTTTTTATTACAGCCTCCTGTATTTATTTGCAGCAGCTACCTTTCTAACTAATTCCATTGTTACCTTCTTTATCAGGGCATCTGCTGTGTCCTGACCCCAAAGCAAGAGTACGAGAAGGGGAAGGAGGGAGGGAGGCAGGGAGGGAAGGAAGGAG
>NW_010433274.1:1526-25215 GCF_000710305.1 Buceros rhinoceros silvestris | reverse complement strand
AAAGAGGGAGAGAAAGAGAGAAAGGAGGAGGGGAAGAGGGAGGCTGAGGGAGGTGAAGCAAGGTAAGGCAAGGCCAGGAAGAAAAAAGGTTTGAAAAGACTCAAACTCCAGTGTTTCTTTTTAAAGGAAGGGCGATGTATGTTTTTTTTCTCTTTTTCTCCCTTTGAAACTAGCAGAGGTTCTGTATCTCTTGGTAAAAAAAAAAAAAAAAAGGGGACCCGACGTGTCTAGAAGGCACAAGTCTTTTTTTTTTTCGTTAACAGTGTACCAAGGGAAATGTTTAACAAACAATGCCTGATTATGTACAAAGTTAAGGCATAGTTAAGATTCTGATTTTACTGATTTAGAGCTTGAGTGTGTAAGTGAGCTGGTATATATCACTAACATTTAAGAAAAAAAATCATATTTTTGAAATAAAATAGTATTCACGACAGTTTTTATTTGTAATTGCTCCATATACCTAATCTAGACTGTACAAGTGTAGTTTGCAGCAGAATTTCATCCAGAACTGTCAATTTTACATGGAAACTCCTTTATATTTGGTCTTGGAGTTCTCTGCTTTGGTGTGAGTGCGGTGTGGAAAGCGCATCTTTCATGCCTTAGCCTGCTTTTGTACCGCGTGGTTTTAAAGGAAGAGGATTCGTTCAGAGTCGCTCTTATGCAAACGGTGAGCAGTTGTGATTGGGGCGCCAGCAGATGTCCAAGGCATAATTGCTGTGAAATAGTCAGAGAGCTGGTATATTGTTCTTTATAAGGTATAATGACAAGTATCTTTAATCAGTGTGTTCAGGGCATCATTTGTGATAATTACTGATGAAGCCTTTAATCTTCGGCTGCCTGAAGATAAATGGCTCATCTTTAGAAAGAACTAAATCATTTCCTAGCTGTAGCAGAAAACATGGTAACTAATAATGTGACAATAACTGGTTTCTTTAATCATTGGCATATTTCTTTTCTGCGGTTCTTACTTTTTTGACCTGGCATGTGCAGGGTACAGCAAGGCAATGATCTGCATTGTGATAAGAGTTCAAATCTGAGATTCATTTGGTATTAGGCCTAAAACATGATGTTGAAAAAGCTTTGCAATCTTTTCACTGTGGGTGTTCAATGAAAATGTCATGAAATGATCTGGAGATTCTTGCAAGACTCAAGACAGGATGATGATAGAGTCTGCTCACGGAGAAAACCCTCAGAAATTGCTTATATTAGACTGATCATTGGTTCCTTTTCAAAATCAATGGAGTTCGCGTAGGAAGTTCCACTTTTCATATCTATGTTTTTGCTGTTTTTCTGCAATGCTTATGTATTGGAAAGAATCAGACTTCTGCGTCCTTCTTTACAAACCTCCCTGTTCCTCTGCACACCACAGTGAAAAAGTCAATCACACCTAGACTTGAAGAGAAGTTTCTTATGGCTAATTTAGAGTAGTTGTGATCAGGGTGGTAAAAGGCAGACTGAGAATTCATGTCTCCTTCACAGTTACTATTACAGCTATATACTGAAGAACTTATCTGGCTTCCATTGCCATAATTTCTCACTTCAAGGCTGAAATCCAGTGATGGGATTTATACAGTCATTCACTTGACCAACATTGTTTCCATTAAAGGTTTTTCCCTTTCCACAGATTTCAGCATTGATTTTTGAAGACGTTTATAGGAGGGGGCTTGGGACAGATGTTTCTTTCTTTCTTCCCTGAAATGGAGTGCATGAGTATCAGGAACAGCTTTTCTCCTCTCCATTTTAAGAAGTGGGCTTGCCTGCTCTCTGTGTTGTGATAGAGTGCTCTATGATTCAGTTTTTCTTTCTTTTCAGTATTGTTTTCCTTGTGGTACTTCCTTGAAAAATTATCTTATTATGCCCTAAAGAACACTACAATAATTCTCATTGACTGATGATAAGAGAGTTCTTGAAAGGAGACCTAACCAACTCTCATAGCTTCTGAGCTGATGGCCTTTCCAACAGGAGCAGAGATGCCAACAACACCGCAGGGGAGATCCATCATCTGGAAGCTCACCCTTTGCTATTGGCAAGTGTCCCAGACAGCAGCCTGGGGACTGGGGAATGAGAAAAGAGATTCCTTCTTTTTCCTACCATTTTGACTTGTTTTGTGGAAACAAATCTTCCAGTGACAGCACGAGCCTTTACCTCCCTTCAAAGTCATCATGCCAGTAATAACGACCCAAGGATTGGTTTCATAGCTGATACGAATTACAAGTTTTGGAGCAGTGCTTGGGAGGAAGCACTTAGAAGCACAGTCCCCATGACATCAGGTTGTGCACAAATGGCTGCCCCTGCTCCAGTGATCTCACAAATTCACCAAGGATCAGCAGCTTCTGTTTCAGCAGTCTGACAAACAGAAAAAAATGGGCTAAGAGAATAGAGATGGGTCAGTGTGTTTATGATTCTCAAAAGTATTGCCAGGCAGAGGGGACTAACATTGGAAAAAAGTTCAGCCACTATAGATAAAGCATTTTTTGAAGCTTCACGGCAAGGTGAGAATAATTTTAGAAGCTCTTCAGTACAAGAATAACATCTGCTGAAGTTGATTTGACTTAATCACATGTTTGGAGCCTGTACTGGAGCGTTTTGATGTGTGGCAAAAAACCATATTTTCAGGTAGAATTGTGGAATGTTTCAAGACAGCTCTTTGCATAACCAGGAAAGGTGTGTGAGTATTCAGGCAGTTAGAATCTGGGTCTAGATATTCACTTAGGGTAAGCTAGACACAGTAGGAAGCATATGAGCTTACACTACTTCTTTGACTGGCACAAGTCTTGTGAAATGAAGCTTCCAGACGGTCTGGTTTTACAGTACTATTTGCCTCTGAGTATGGTGTTTGAACAGGGTCACTCATACTGTCTGTGCCTCAGTCACTGTATTATCCCCGGATAGCTGGGTGTGTCATGATGTGTGAAGGAGCTGCAGTATCATTCATCTGTAGTCTCTGATTTCTAGTAAGTCAGATAAAGCCAATAGCCTATTCCCATCAGTTTTCCTCCTTGTCATGTTCATAGTATTGTAGAACAGATGCATAGAAGGGACCTGTAAAGGTCACCAAGTCCAACCGCCCTGCAGTGAGAAGAGACATCTTCAGCTTGAGCGGGTAACCTATAGTTCCATCCAACCTGATCTTGCTAGTTTCTAGGGATGGGGCTTCTACCACATCTCCGGGCAACCTGGGCCAGTGTTTCACCACCCTCATTGCAAAAAAATTGTTCTTTAGGTCTAGTCTAAATCTTCCCTCTTTTAGTTTAAAACCATCACCCCTTGCTCTGTCACAACAGCCGTGCTAAAAAGTCTGTCTCCAACCTTCTTACAAGCCCCCTTTAAGTACTGAAAGGCCACGATAAGGTCTTCCAAGACATTCCCAAACTCTTCCCATGTGCAACAGAAAGCCGTGAAGTCTGTTGAAGTCACTATATGTCTGCTGTGTGCTGTGTGCTGACCCAATGCTGAAAGTCATTGTATTCTCACAGGTTTTTGTTAGATCTTGAAGTAATCTGCCATGTCTCTGTTGGAATTAGGGTTACCTGGCATTCATAGAGATAGTTGGCTGATGATAAGCAAGGATGAAGACCAGAACAGGATGGAGGGGCAACTCCAAAGCAGTGTTAAGTCATGTTCCTGGAGGTGGTAAAGCACTGTTTCTGCTCTAAGTGTTGTGTGTGTTCTGTAAACAAATACAGTTTGACTCTTCAGAGCTGTCAGTTAAACCCTCTTTCTCCTCTGCTGAACTCCCTAGAAGCATTTTATTTAAAACCATAAAATGATGGCCTTCAGAATAGGTGGTAACCTACTCATGGTTCATGAAATTTGATCGGTTTTGAGTGTAAATTACTTGAGGGCTAGTATACGAACATACTATGCATAATACACGAGGTATCTACTGGGCTAGGAAAATGTAATATTTATGTAAATTTATACAGCTCCAGCTATTCAGAAGTTCCCCATTTTATTGCAGTAAATGATAGCAAATTAATATAATAACATTAAAGTAACATACCCAAGAAAGTCTCTGGTTAGCCATTACTTCTGTTTCACCATTAGAATAGAAATTGTGGATTTCCAAAGTGATAAAAGGGACTGTGTGGTGGTTTATAATTGGCTCTGCAATTTGATGTATGTTTGCATGCATGTCAAAGAGCTATAAATGATTCATTGCCTGAGAGTGTCGTAAGTGAAGACTTCAGGAATGCAGTGTGACAGCGTTACACACTGAGCTGTTTCCTGGCAGCAAAAGCCACATCCCACCACATCAAAGAAAACAGACCAGCATTTTAGCACCTAGGCCAAAGTGAAGCACTTGACTTATTTTGGGGTGTGATTGGTTGAAATAAATTAATACTCCAGGAAAAACCAGGTTTGAAACGTTGCTGAGAGAAGAAATACAATGAATCTCATTTGGTCACTTGGAAAACTTGAATTATCCGAGTGATGGAACTCTTCGAGCCACAAAATTATATTCAGCGTAATAATTGGAAAAGGAATGGAAATTGAGTTATCTTACTTGGTTTTACAACAAACCTTGCAGTAAGATCTTGCAAGAGATCTTCTGTTGATTATTTTTCCCAATACACTAATGGCCAAAATTCAGGTAACCTAAAAAGTAGCGTATTTAGAACCAACAGAAGGATTGTTTTTCCTCCGTTTGTAGACCGTAAGATAGCTGGTAAAACGCGTTGCCGTAAGGTGCTTCTGTGAACATTGTAGGATTTGCAGCAATCGTGCAGAGTGGGAGCACTAACAATCCCTACAGTCCTTGGTCAGAAGGGATGACACCGAGAGGCCTGTGCCATAAACCAATATTTGGGCAATGTGAGGAGGACTTTGCCTGAAAGGATGTGATTGTGAAGCTGTCAGGGTTAGGCTTGTATTTTCTTTTCTTTGTTTACCTGTGTCTCTTCAGTGAGTGTTTGATACTTAACTATGATCGATCGCAAAATACAGGACTTGCTGGACTTCTGCTCTGATCCCGTTTGATGGAGCCTGTACTAATCAGCGTATTTTTCTCACATCTTCGGGGAAAAATGGGAAGTCAATCATGAACCAAGGAGAAAGAGGGGGATATGCAAGAACATTTGCAAATAATCATAATAAAAATAATAGTGCTATCAATAGAGTCATGATTTCTTCCCACCTGCATGTGACTCATAGGAACCTACTTGGTAACAGCACAGAGTGAAAGAAACAATAAAATAAAAAATCTGCCTTAGTAACGAAATGTCAAACTACTTAAAAAATGACTCTATAAAGGTTGAAGTAATTTGTCACTGCCAAAAGACAACTAAATATTTCCTCTTTAGCCATTGTTTGACAGTGCTACTAATGTTTAAATTTACCAAGGTGAGGAAGAGATCAGAAATCGCGTTATGATTGTTCTAGTTTGTATCTCCACTTGTGACCACCAAGCTAATTAACCAGCAAGCAGCCACTGCTCTGATTACAGAGATCTCCACTCTGAGTTCTGGACAAAGCTCTCACGTAGGTTTAGGTGGACGTGGTTGGCACCATATCTCTTCTCTCCTATGAGACTCTGTGTGACCAAGAGCTAAACTGACCTACTGACAAGCTATTTTCAGACCATACCTACTGCAAAAATCATTCAGGAGCCGAGCCAGTGGGAGGAGAATGACGGTGTTCAAAGTGATCTTGGCCACCTGCAGAAGGAGTCTGGAAGGCAAATGGTGCAATTCCTAACTGTCCTGTTCATAGGCAGGATTGACAACATTCCACAAACACCAGAAGCCTTATGTCCCTATACCCTTTCTATTGATGTCACCATCCCATGTTGCAATCAGTAGATAAAGGCATTTTCTGTAAAATGTGAACTGGAAACAAGGAAATTCATCCCTTCATGTAAGTGGGACTTGCTTTTTGATAGTCTTTTCAGTATCCTTTCTGCACTTTGGTCCTGCCTGGTTCTTTATATATTCCTTTCTTTGGACAGGAGGATCCCTGTCTTTGCCTTCTGCACAAATGTCAAACACACTCATCTCAATGACATCTGAGAAGCAAATTCTATTTCTACTTGTAAGTCTTGTGCCAATAGCAAAAGGAGAGATGCAGAAAAGGAGTAGTACTTCTTGGAGTAACCAGTGCACCATCTCCCAGTTCCTATCACATACCTTCCAAAGTAAAACTCCAGTCTTATGTCTCCATCTAATCTCTCCTTCTCCTTCCCCTTCCCCATGGTTAAAGGTCCATGTCCACTTGGTCACCCAGTTCCCCACTGGCTACCTGTGGGCTCTTTTGGCTTCTGTTCAGCTTATAGGTAATGCTGATACGTAGTCAATAGGCTGCACCAATGAACTCACCTTCTAATTCAACTATATTTCTGTAACCCAGGTTACTGCTGTGTATAACTTGGATGTGATTTGTGTACCATCAGAGCTGTAAGTATGAGAACTTCCTGGCTGATATCTTTTATTCAACAATTTGGAACATAGTCTTCAAAAGAAACTTTTTTTTCAGGCTGCAGTAACACTAAATTTCAATCCTTTACCTTACGACAAGTCAGTGCTCCAGTGTTTGAGGCAATTGACTCTTCCTGCGTGTATCAACATATTTGTAGCCCAGTATAGTTTTATTCTGAGAGGGTAGCAGGATGCAAAGTAATTTGGCTTTTTAGACTTAAAATGGCAGCTTCATGTGCTGCTGTCTCAAGGTCTTCACACAACTCAGGCACAGTTCGGAAAAATTCACTAGGCTAAGCTCTCGATGTCAAGATCTGCTGCATAAACAAAGTGAGATTGGTTGCTACAGGTAGATTTCCTGTGCGTAGTGTCAGGATATCAGTCAGGACCCTCTTCCTCTGATTCCAGTGATAACACTCCTCCTTAAAAATACGATTCATCAAATGTTTGATCGTTGTGATATTGACTTCTGAGTCAATTTCCCTCAACATTTTGGAAGGCAAAAAAGGAACCGAATTTCAGAAAGCCCCAATGGGGTAGCAGTGGGACAAGTGCAGTGCAGCTTGGGATACTTTTCAAAACTGAATGACGCTCAGTGTAGAGGATGCAGTGTCAGCCCGGTTCTCCTCTTGAATGTTGTAGCCCATTGGTATGCTATTTCCTAACAAGCAGGAGAGCCCAAACACTGTCATCAGCAATAGGAAGGGATGATGAGGTTGCTGAGCTCAGTCCACCACCTTTGTGGGAAACTGTGAAATAGGCATGTGTTATAGTAGGCTGGAAAGTATTTTCCATACAAACATCCTCTCTGCATCCTACTGTTTATTGTTCCCCAGCTTAAAAAATTGCTGTGGCATCCTCTGCTATGATACATGATTCAGCACACGGCAATTTGTCCAGCTCCACCATGCACAGAGGAGCTTAAGGTATGTTTTAATTTGTATCTATAGTGCATTAAGAGGGGTGCAAGGTCTGTTATGGTGCTTAAGCAACATGTCCTGAAATGTGAAGTCACAAGAATAAGTTGCAATTGCTTCTAAAACTATCTTAAAAAACACCCCCCAAAACAAGAAGGGTGTTTCATTTCACTCTGAACAAGGAAATCCTTTTTTTCTAAGTTGACCTAACAGGTTCTTTTTTTCCCAGTTTGGACATCGAACTGTAGAATCAATTATTCCTGTAGCTCTAGCCATACTTGAACAGAGATCCCAGCCTGAAGTCACTTTCTCTCCGGCAGTGGCTGGCAGTATTTTACAGAGCCTAGCACTTCTGCATGGGAAGCTGTGGTGCTCGCTGTTGCTTGTATTAAATAAAGAACATTTCAGAACGACCATTTGCTCTGGGTCTGCGCATCTGAAACCAACACTGAGCCAAGCAGTTCAGTACACGAGGTATGAGAGAAGTTCACTGTGTTTAATTACATATTGTGCCAGCCACTATGAGAGAAACGGCTCCTGCAAGAGAACTGGTTTTAACTAATTTGTTTGCCAGGTCCAAACTAGCCCACATGCTCTGGCAAAGTATCTTCATCTGGTTCTTGTATCAACCATGGCCATACCCTCCTGCATGGGGCAGGAGAGCAGCACAAGATGGGACCTTCACTTCCATACACACCTCTTCACTTCCATCGTGATTCCTCCAGTTCCTGCTTTTTCTCTAAGGTAGAGGACTTCCAAGCTCACACTAGACCCAGACAAATATGTGCTTTGGGACTGGTTGTCAGCTCCTTGAAGCCAGCAGTTACCTCTGGGTGAAAAATCCAAGTCATAATGTCTGAAGCGTTTGTACTGTTTGAGGGAAGAAAGTATCTATTCGAATTTAGACTATCCCACAGTTCGCTGCCTGCAACCTAAATGAGTTCCTCAGATGATCTGTCTGAGTGGTAGTTTTCTCAAATATAAATCACAGGACATGGTACTGACTTATTTAGTCAGATTTTGTAAGTGGCAACCACTGCGTAGAACCAGAGCCTGTTAATCTTTGTGTGCTGTTTCTATTGCCATTGATATTTAAGTATTTCCAGGTTGGCATAAATACAAGCCCGTAATTAAATCCTGAACCTTGCTCCAAACACTGGAGAGTTAAAAGAGTAGATTAAATTAAAAGCTGTGCTACCTCTAAGCCCTAAAACATCACAGTTCACCAGGAAAGGACAGTTCAGAACTGTATTAATTACTTTTTTTTTTTGTAAGCGCTGAGGTGGAACTTCTCTGCCCGTCTCTGAACTGTCCGTATCAGAGCTTCTAGTTTAATTTTCCTTCATACTCAGCCTGTGGAAAGCAAGAAGCATTTCTAGAGAATGATGTCCATTAATATCATCATTTGAAGAAGAGGGAGTGTGTTCCAAAAATACCTGTTTCTCTCTAGGTGGTATGAAGGGAGTCCAGGGTGATAAACAGCTGGACGTGTTTACAGTCCAAATAGAAAAGTTTTGCTAGATCCTTACCTCTCCATTCCTGTGTAAGCACCTGGACCATGCATGAAAGCTCTGAACATTGCCACCTGTGTAGTTAATTGCAAATTTTCTAAAAGAAAACTATTAGGATGCGCTAATAACCTGGGAAGCACTTATTTATTTGTTTATTCATGTATTTAGTATCAGACAGTATGTAGCAATGATGGCAAGAGAAAAATTCCTCTGCCAGCTGCTAACCTGCTTGACCACATAACATAGAGCCATCTGCCCCCAGCCAGAGCGGCAGCTGAATATATCCTTCCCTGTTGCCGTATTTAAAAGCTGAATCAAAACATTTTTGCTCTTTGCTCTTGCCCCGAATGCCAGTTCTAGTGGCACAACTGCATTTCGCCGCTGAACAGCATCTCCTCTCTATGTATGAGTGTGTGCACACAGGTGGGAGGGACAAAAGAAGTGTTAACAAGTGTCCTTTGAAATCTTGACTGGGTTTATGCCTGCTGCCTGCGGCGATGGGTAGTGACAAGGGGGGGTCTTCAGCTCAGGGGTCCGTGTTTGATCACGGCGACAGGAGTGGATTTGCTTTCCTTATCAGTAAGTAAGCGGCACGGACTCTCTTTAATGAGAAAGCACAACATGCCAAGGCCTGTTTTAATGTCTCCACTGTGTTGTTTTGTTCAGGAGCTCAGAATTTATACCGCATATGTGTGTGTTTCTAAATATTACATTCAAAATTGCATATAAAGAACAGTTATTTTTATAGAGATATATGTCTCTCTATCTATCTGTGTGTCTAACCCGCCCCTTTTTCACATAAACAATTATTTTCGAACAGTTGTAAAATCAACAGCCATTTTTTCTCATGAAATAATTATTCAGTATTGCTGTATCCCCCCCTTAATCAAAGGATATTTCAGTGTGCTTTGTGAATGTTCCTTACACAGACTCTTAATAATAACAAGATGAAGATATGGACTAATACGTGTCATTTTCATACATATATCCAACAGATGAAAGGAAAACATATGACTTTTCTTGTGCCGATGATTCAGTGCTCATCTTGGAAGAAGTATGCTTCCTGTCAGACACCTGCTCTACCTTTCATGAGACATCTTCACCAGTGCCTAATTTACTGCTAAAGAAATGGTTTTATGGCTTTAATTTTCACTATGGTGATGTATAACCCTAGACATCAGGTGGAGGAAATGGAATTCTTTTCCCTTGTTCATCATCATCAGAATTGTTTGAAGACTTCTAAAAGAATTTCTTATGTGTGCTTTTACATGAAGAACAATCATGATTGTAGGCACTTGTGATGATACATGGGACATAACTTGACCTCCAAACACAGGTTCAATTTTCAAAGAGCTGTGGGAAATGAATTTCAGACAAACTGAGGAGATTTCGGAATTTGGCTTCCTTTCTCCTGAATAAAAATTTAAAAAATGTGACATGTCCCCTAAAATAAAAACCTGGAAGAAACCCACAACAAAACGAAACGCCTGTGCATGGAAGAGAGCTTTTTGGTCTGTTTTGTACCTTTAAACTGTACAGAATCACAGAATCGTTTTGGTTGGAAGAGACCTTTAAGATCATTGAGTCCAACCGTTCACCCAACACTGCCAGGGTCCCTAAACCATATGCCTCAGCACAACGTCTATGACAATACAGTGTAATTTGAAAATGATCTTCACAAAAAAAAAAAAAAGTTGCCAGAAGTTTAATTTGAAATGAAAAATCAAAATGTTTTGTTCTAAGAGTGTCAATATGAGACATTTGGAGCTTTGTCAGTGTTTTACCAGATCTTTCTTAGAAAAATTCTAAAGGAAATCAATGTGATGCGTGAAACATTCTCTTTTTTTACTAGAATGGTATTTTCAGATGGAAATTTTCCAATGAAATACTTTCTTGGCCACTTTTTCTCTCTTAGACACTTGTAATTAAGAAATAAGCAGCTTGTGTTCGAACAGTGGCACGCGGTATTGAAACGCTGAGACAAAACCATTACAGCTGACCAGAATAATTCTCTTCTACCTGTTCGGAGGATGGCTCCTTTTTAAGACTGCTGGTTTCTGTGTTTCAAGGGTCTCAAGCCCAACAGTTTCTGCCTGCTAATTTTGTACAAAATGTAAAATATCATTACATCTGACTCCAATCTCAAATATTTTTTCTACTACAATATGATCCCAGGGGTTCTGGCAAAGTAACTCTGACTTCGAGTGTTAATATAAATGTCAGCCTTTGTCTTGTATGTATGAAAGACCAACCTTCGTTTTCTTTCATAACAGATTTAGTGAGAGGAAAGCATCAAAGGTTCCATATATTGCTGTTGTCTTTCTAACTACTGTCCTTTACTGACACATTTGTTTTCTGTTGCTAGTATCATACAAATGAAAGTATTTGTTTATTTTTCTTTTATTTTAGAGCTTTGGGAAATGAAGCATCGTATCATATAGCAGACTAGTAAATCAATACAAGCGAGGCAAGGCAATTTACTGAGGCGATAGAGTATGCACGTTTAATCCAATAGATCTGTTTATCTCATGTTTGGTTCTAGGTTTCACTTCATTTGAAGGAAGGTAGTTAATTTTCCCAGTTTTCCATAACTGTTTCTCCCATAAGCAAGTTGTCTTCCTGTTAGTGGATTCAGGAATGAGGTTTATAGGAGCTTGTGTGGTCATCACCCACCCCTCAAGGAAGTTCTGTGTTCACAGATCTGCTGCTGGCAGATGGAGAACACAGACATATATCGTTTTTCTGCCAGACAAGATCAACGTTTGTGTGCCATGCTTGTTGTGTGTAGTCTACATTCTTTCTGTTAGACAAATATTTAAAGTCCCTTTTCTCTCTTGGCTGCCTGTTTTCATCACACCTTTGGGCCTTTAGTGCCTTGGGGACTTATTTTTCTCTCTCAAAGAAGGCTCAACTCCACCACCATTTAGGAAAACTGCTGGGAGCACTGTCATTTGTGTTCCTACATGTATGAAATAACATTCTTCTGCTTGTATGACTCAGTTGTATCCCTAATTACCAGAAATTGTTATCTTTTAGCACTCTTTTTTTCCAGCAAACTACATTGAGTTGTAAACACTTAATGTGTTAACTAAAATCATAACTATAATTTCATTTCCAACCACCAAATAACAGGAAATCTCCTGTCTTAGAAAACAGTCTCCAAAGCGGAGATGAAGAATGTCTTTTATCAGTGAGTTTGAAGCTAGAAATACATTAGGTGACCAATACGGGGTGCAGCTGGATGGGCAGACAATGTGATCCCAGAAACAGCGTTCACCTCAGCTGAGATTTACCCCTCTGCTTCAAGCAGTTCTCTAGACCGTCACCAGAATTAAGCAAGGTAGGCTAGATCTGTCTGCTAGTGGAGTGCTGCTGGAGACCGCAGTGCTTGGCTGTTGAGTCTGAAATGGGGTTTTAGTGTCTTAAAATTCTTGACAAGCCATTTAAATTTGAATCTGCATTGTGAAATGCTGTTTCAAATGAGATTACACGTAAAGGGTCTACTTTAGCAGCTGTTAGTGCTATTGTTGAACACTGCGCAGAGTTAACGTCGCTTGTGAAATTACTACAGAACAAATACAAGCGACTTACTGCGTGTTACAAAGCATAAAATCCAGTTGGTGCCTTTTGATATTAGATGGATTTAGCATACTGGAAGTGGATATTCACAACTTGTTCTCTGCTTTTGAATAATGATTGGCATGAAGCTTATTTAATTACAGTGTTTGCTTTTCTCAAGTAATTTTTCATTCTCTTGTTATAAAGGAAAAGTACATTTATAAAGTAATACACTCTAATTATAGGAGAAATCTGTTGACTGAAAAGAGCATTACACAGGAAACCTGTTCACTTAAAAGGCTGATTTATTTAAATGTATTCAGCAGGGATATCGTCAAGAATGTTTAGTTTGTTTGGGGTGGTTCATTTTGTACGCTACTTACCTTGGCTGAGTAAATCTAAAAGAAGGTTTAGGAGGGCAGATGGACAGTGGACAGTGGCAGTGCAGCATTGGGATCAAATTGAACCAAAGCCTTTGCATTTCCAAAACACTAGGCAGTGGTTTATCTGGCATTTGATGAGGCTTTTCTTTATGTCATCGTCCCTCAGTAAACTGAGAAGTGGTGGAATTAAGGCTGTATGTACAGGATTCTTCATCATGTTCTGCAAACACACCTCATGTGATATATCCTTTTTGCCATAATTTGTACACTTAGATGCTCATCTGATGCTTAGGAAAATCAGTTTCTCTTTTTAACCACTGAGAAGCAAGGAACGGTTGCGGAGGCACCCACAAAACAGGCAGCAGCAGCAGCCAAAAACCATGCACTGAGTACGATCAAGTTTGCCCGGCATCCGACTGACCAAATCAACGGCAGGTCCGGATGTAGGTTGGGAATGTATCCCTGCACAACAGACTCCTGGACGCTGAAGAACACACTCTGAGGAAGATGAACCACCATGTGCTCACCTCACTGATAGAAAGGAGAATCTCCCACTTAGAGGTACCAAGAGGGTCACTCACCGACACCGGGTGAGGGTCACTCAGTCCCAGGGAGATACACTCAGACAGCATCCTGATCCAAGGGGAATCCTGGGAAGTCTCCTTGACCAGCATCCTGATCCGAGGGGAGAGTCTCCGACTGTGCTACCTGCTGCTCTGCGGAGAACCAGCTCCACACGGTTCTCCAGCAGGGCTCCGTTTATCCGCTGGTCACTGTGAGCTGGGGACATTTTTGGTCCACACAGCCAGGAGGCAGCTCATGGAACCCAGACTGCAAGGAGCCAGATTGCCCTGGGTGGCACCTGATGTCTATGGGCGCTTCTGCAGGGACCCGTCTTTGGTGCAAGCTCCGTGCAAGCAGTCAGGGGGTCTGCACTGCCACAGGAACTATGAAGTATTTTACATTTACTCAGTAGCTGAGGCGAGCAGTTCCAGTGCCAGCACCATCTGCAGTGGAGACTGGGGAAGCCTCAGGGCAGATTCCGTTTATCCGCTGGTCACTGTGAGCTGGGGACATTTTTGGTCCACACAGCCAGGAGGCAGCTCATGGAACCCAGACTGCAAGGAGCCAGATTGCCCTGGGTGGCACCTGATGTCTATGGGCGCTTCTGCAGGGACCCGTCTTTGGTGCAAGCTCCGTGCAAGCAGTCAGGGGGTCTGCACTGCCACAGGAACTATGAAGTATTTTACATTTACTCAGTAGCTGAGGCGAGCAGTTCCAGTGCCAGCACCATCTGCAGTGGAGACTGGGGAAGCCTCAGGGCAGATGAGAGACCTGCCAGGAGCCAGCAGCTCTCATGAGAGGAAATGGCTGCAAGACCTGTTGCAACTTGAGCAGCTCCACTTTGCACAGAGGGACATGCAGGAAGGGCATTGAAGCTCTGCTAGCTTGACCAGCGAGCGATGGTGTCCGCCCGACAGAAAACCACGGCCTCCCTAAGCTCTGCAGCCACCATGACTGACACACCTCCAGCTGGGATGTGCCCTCCTCTTACAGCTGCACCAGCTGGCAACTGGCAGCAGCCCCTGAGGGAGGGGAACCCAGGGAGAGGAACTGCTCCGCTCAGTGACAGAGCTCTGGGAGATGACTCCAGCTTTTCAAATTTAGTACTCACAAGACTTGTTCAGTCTCCAAAGCTGGTAAAACTTTCACTTGTCTTGGGGCTGCTGGTTACAGGTTTTGGTAACATGCCTACCCCTCTACTGGTAACTTACTCAGCAGAAAAAGGAATCTCATCACTGAGTTCATCTGATAGTTGCTGGAAAAATAATCTCATTTGCAGCTGATGAGACAACCCTTTTATTTTTTTCATCTGGGATCAATACAGCTGATGTTCTTTCAAATATCCTGGGGAAAAAAACAATTCTTAAAGCAAATCATTGCAGCATCTACGATTATCAGCATTATTTCAGTTGTTTTCCTGACCACCTCTTTTTCCAACGTGTCTTGGCTTTCTTGATGTATTTTGTCTCTGATGATGTTGGCACAACAGAAGTCATATTTTTCTCTGGTGTCAGTACTGATGTTAACAGCTAAAAATGGGGAAGGTACAGGGAAGGTTTAACATTTGAGGGAGCTCCAAGCCCTGCATAAAAAATTCTCAGTATTTCAGACTGCCTTCTGTGGAGAATGATCCAATCTTTCAGTATCTTTATGTCATCACAGTGCTTCTGTGTTGTCATCTGTCTTTGCTATCAGAGTACCTTTAGGTGGTAAGCCTTGAAGTGAAGATTTGTCAGGCATCCATTTGCTCCCAAAATTTTCGGAAGTAGAAAGGGCCAAAACCCAGAGATACAGTCTGCTGTTACAGGCAGTGAGTGTCTTGGAAATCAGTGTACATGTATTTTACAACTAGCAGAGAAAAACCTGTCTACCTGCAAATCGGTGAGATTAAAATAACAGTAGACCAGAGGAATTAACTAAAAGTCATCAGAATCTTTGCAAAGGAAACTAACAGGTTCTTTTACAACTTTTGCAACATATATGACAAGCCCAGGGCACCATCATGCTTTATGCAAGCTGGGGTTGTCAGCTTCAGCATGAACTTTTGCTTTAATAGGAGTTTTGTCTTATCCAGAAGTAAACCAATCTCTGTCCTCCTGATTCAAGAAACCCCGAGAGCTGATCACTTTGTACCTGTTCGATGGGCCATAGCCACTGGTTTTCCTGCTAGTTTTTCAGCAGCGTTTTTCCTTAGAATAGGATGTACCGTGTTTGTTACTGCGCTTGATTTGTTAGTATTGTAGCCTGTATCTTGGTTTCAGGCTATAACCTAGGAAATAGGGGACCGCTTAAATAAATGTACAGAAGACGCAAATAAAATAGTGACTGTGGGGGGTTTGCAATCTTCAGGCCATCCCAAAGGAAGACATTTCCTGACATTTCTCAGCTTACTGAACAGTGACGGATAAGCTCATCTAGCTGCAGGGGTGTATAATGGCATCATCTGATGGATGCCTGTCCTGATAGGTCCCTGCAAACGAGGATGCACAGACCTTAGTGCACATTAGGTTAAACTGTCCCTGAGGTGAGTTTAATAATCACTGTTATGCCCTGCTCTGCATCCTGTAAGCGTGTGACACCTTTCAGAAGAAACAGCCCTGTGAGAGCAATAATGTCTTTAAGTCACTGAAGGATCTGAGATTTGGAGCCTGGCATCTTTTTTCTATCATGCTGACTTTCCACCTTGACAACATGATTTTTTAAATTAGGATGGATGTTCCCAGTAAACAAACAGGGTTTCAAGGTCAGTTGCCATTCAATAGAGTTTCATCAAAATGCTTCAGCTGAATGATACGACCTTTTACTCATGGACGGCACGGGCTGGGCTGTGCCTTGAATCGTTACTGTGCAGTGTTGTTCCTCCCGTGCAACGGTGTTCTCAAAGCACAGCACCTTTCTGTGGCACAGGTATTCCTCTCAGAGAGACGGGGCAGGAGGAGAAAGATCTGGGAGCAATCTTTTTAACCCGCTAGGCAAACACCTGTATCGTCCATATCTTACAGTAAATTGAAGAAAGTTTATGCTTTGGTGGACAGCAGTGCTGGAGGAGATTTGACTTGTCTGTCGTGGCTGTACTCAGTTCTCCTGACTTCATGTGTCTGCAGTGTGGAATATGTGGTCAGTTGTCTTATGCTTCCCTTAATTAATGGGAGGAAGTAGCCACAGTTCAGTTCCTTGATTTTAGACATCAGCTTTATGATGAAAACAATCACTCCTCAGCAATGTGTTTTTCTATATCAGTTCTCCAGCTCTCACCAGAGGGGGGAGCTCAGAAATAGTAAGTTTGTGTGTGAGAGTCCTTCTCTCAGAGCCCAGAATTTGCTTATTCTGCTTTTAATGAAGTTATTTGACATGCTTTCTCCTTATATCTTTTCTCTTAAAGTGAAAGGTATAAAACTGAAACATTTTTCGGGGAGAAATACACTGAGTTAGTCTTTATTCACTTGGTGCTTGGTATTAGAAGGTGTCAGTGTAAGGAGGCAGCAGAAGGAGCAGTTTGTGTGGGCCCAATGTGATGCTACTTCTGCAGAAAACCACCATTACTTCAGGGGACCGCACCATTTGCTAGCCGTGTTCTTCCATCCTAAAGCATCTCCTTTCCCAAAATGAGGATCCTTGACTAAATTTTATAGAATAAGGCTAAAATGGTGACAAAGGCTCAGCTCTTTCTCTTCATTCCAGAGGGCTCTGGAGCTTTGAAATAATTAATCGGGAAGCAACTTGTCTCTCTCTGGTTGGTAAAGAAACCACCTAGTGCCCCTTAGAGACACACTTGCTGCTCGTGCATTAAAAAAACCCCACAGTGACATCAATCCTAGAGTTGTCTTTAGAGTAAATAAACAAATCTGGGTTGGTATTTAAAATCTTCAGGTGACAGATTAGCAGGTCAGTGACTCCAGGTGCCTGCTGCTTTTGTGTGGCAGGGTCTCTGAAACTAGTTGATGGGACTTAAAGAGTCTTCAGAAATAACTGACCTTATTATGATTATTATTTTTGAATTAATACTTACCTTACTTATTTTCTGAAAACTCGAGTAAATCTGTAGCGTTAATTGACAGAAATATTTGAAAGAGGACACAAAGCAGATAAATTCTTCTCATTCCTATGTCTACAAAAGAGAAAGTAAAACTGAGGTCCATCTCAATAGAGCTGAGAGCTCTCTGGTACAGACCAAAAAAGAGAAGTCCTGGCAGCATCCCTGAGAGCATTGCCAGCACCTTGAGGAAGGCCATCCCTCCCCTCTCTTCAGCACTGGTGAGACACATTGGAAGTACTGTGTCCAGTTCTGTGCTCCCCAGGACAAGAGACGTATGGATTTGCTGGAGCCAAGTCCAGCAAAAGACAGCAACGTATTCAGGGACCAGAGCATAGGATGGACAAGGAGAGGCCAAGAAAACTGGTCCTTTGCAGTCCAGAGAAGAGAAGATTCAGAGGGAGTGTTACCGCCATTGACAACTACGTGGTTAAAGAACAAAGAGAAGGTGAAACCATATTCCTGACAGTGCATGGCAACAGGATGAGAGGCAACACACACAGGTTGAAACCTGGGCAATTCTGACTCAATAAAAGGAAAAAATGTGGTAAAACACTGGAACACATTGCCCAGAGAGGTGGTGGAATCTATCTCTTGAAAGATGTTCAAGACTCAGCAAGACACAGTACCGAGGAACTTGATCTCCTTAGACCTGTTTTAAGGTGGCAGTTGGATTAGATATCTCCAGGGTTCCCTTCCAGCCAAAATTATTCTAAATTTCCACAATAATGACCAAGTTATGCTGCTGACATACAAAGAAACTGTTTTGTTTGGTTTTTTTACTATGATGGTTCTTTTCCCACTCTGTGTTTTGCCACTGTGTAAATCTTTTCAAAGTATACTCTCCTAAACCCTGTGGCTCACTAAGTTCAACTATCTGATCTGTAAGAAGTTTTTTTAATTCATCTGAGGTCAAATTTGAAAAAGCACCATAAGAGAAGTGGGCAAACACTAAATAATGTAAACCTGAGCTAATTAATAAACATTTTCAACATCTTTAATTTACACATTTTTTGAGCCCACCTGCAGTTACATTTTCCTATTGCTTCTTTCTTTATAAACATAAACTATGCCAAGAAAGGTTGAAAATAGACCTATTAAAGTGAAGTTTTGCACAACAATACCGTGATATAGTATTGATATAAATTACAAAGCTATCTCCCATTTTTCCTTCTGCTCGCCAGAGTATCATTTAAATGGCAGATCAATTTTTGCCTAAAAAAGTAATCAGTAGATTATAAAGGACGACATTTTTTCGTTACATTGTATATCATTCCATTTCCAATTTTCTGTTGTTTCCAGCAGCATTTCTTTATGCTTTTTTCTATATTCCATGGTGAGAGTAAAACAGATTCATGCTGAGGCTGGAGGTTTTGAAACCTTCCAAGAACAACCAACTCCATCAATTATCAGCAGCCATTTCGCTGTACGCCAAGATGGTCAGTTCCCCTTTGTGTCTACCGCCCAATGATAGTTCACATCTTGAAGATGTGCATGGGAAAGCTGAAGGAAACATCCCAGCTCCATCTAGGAGGGGTGAAATACAGGCTTTAGGAAAGTTAAAGCGAGAAAAACACAGGAGATGAGCCAGTGTGTGAGTCTTCACTGGTGCTCCTGGAGTTGCAATAGCTTTTGGGACCGTCAGTGTCCGAAAAAGCAGCCAGTACCTAGTTTTTGTATAGGAATTGTGTTCTGACCGCATCAGTGACAAGCAGTGAACTAAGCTGCAAATTGTTGACGTTTCTTCACGACCATGCAGCGGTGAGAGTCCTGTCCTGGTGTCTTTGGGCAAACAATCTGCTTTCAAAAACAGATCTAGGTGTATTCTCGATTTACTGGATATTTCATAGAGTTCAAGGATAGAGCACCTACACGGCTTTCTCACTTCTCTGTTTCCATAACCCTTCCTTCTCCTGCAATATTCTTGTTTGGGGGAAAACAACCAGATGTAATTATTGACTGCAAGTGCTCACATGCCTTTCTACTGCATCGCTGGATAAAAAATATACAATACGTACAGAGACCTCAGAAATATGAGTGATTACTGACGGTAGTCATACTACCCCTTCCAAGTCTCCATGACACAAAACTACAGTTTATTAAAGAGATTTACTTTAAGTCTTAGCAGTGGAAATTTCAAATATGAGTCCTTACTACAAGCCGTGGTTTTGACAGAAGGGAAAACTTTTGATTTATGGTGCCCTCAAGCAAACACAGCTTATGCTCTAAGTATAAATGCATTGATTTTGGAAATCTTTGTAATAAACGTGTTGTGACCTCTCCAGTTACATCTCCTACCACAAGAGATATACAAATCCAGGCATTGATCCTGGAGCACAGAGCGTCTTCTCTTTGTTGACGGGATAGCGATGCCACCTGTGTTTTTTTCACTAATAGGTGTAACAAAGGATAACACGATGCCACCAAGTTACCTTTGCAGAAGGGGGTAAGAGGATATGAGGGAAAAGTAGCCATTTTTACAGTCCTTCCCACCCTTCCTCCCATGGCAGAGAGGGTGTGTTTAGCATAGCTTTGTGTGTGTTGCGGGGAGATACTGGCTCCGCAGTGGGATGTGAGTGAAGGGCTCCCGTGATGGAGATGGACTCGTCGTCACAGAGTGGACTTCTGTGTTGGACTGGTTGGACTGAGGGTCCTTGTGCATGTGACAGCATTGCTGGGACCTGATAGTTTTGGTATGGTTTGGGAAATATGTACCTGTAGAACGAGATACTATTATGATTACACATCTAGGTAGCTAGGAGGTGGGGGTGGTTAAAATCTCTCTTTGGTGCCAACTGCTTGATTAGAAATGAAAGGCTGCCCACAAATGGAGACCACGATTTTAATCTCTGTACTTTATTTGCTTCGTACTTTTGTTACACAGGGCAGCTTTTATGTCCCATCTGAGAACTGCATGCAGCATGCGTATAAATGGCATAAGGACCTCTGTCTTCTGCTCTTGAATGCTCAAAGAGGACTTCACACGTACTACACCCTCATAATGAAGGAGATTCCCGATTTTCCACAGCTGAAGTCGGGTAAGTGAACAGACATTTAAAGTCTCTGCATATTTTACAGTGCCACATTTTCAAGACACACTTTAGTACCAAAATCCTTGGGCAGTTCTGAGTAAAATCTCTTTTTAGGGAGTGTTTGTTCCCGTTTTCTGATTAGTGTTTATTTTCACACACTATTAAAGATTACTTTTTTCTCAGCCTATGCAAATCATTTTATAAGATGTGGCCTGATGTGGAGAGGGGAAAAATGTACTGATAAATTTCTCAGTTGTCTTTCAGTGATTTTTGCCCTCAGTTGCTTTTTAAAGACCTGAACTTGGGCAAGACAGTAACATTTTTTTTTTTCCTCTTAAGCAAACATTTTACTTACCACTGAAAAGAAAAATCTGAAAAGTGATCTGAGTATTTTTGAAATCTTCTTCCCCATTTACAATTTGCCAGGTATTTCTTCCCTGCCATTTACATAATTACAACGTGCTTTTTGAAATGATTCTGTTTTTTCTTCCTAATTCAATTGTTTAATAGATTTTCTGCTTTTGGCAGAAGGTTTTCTGGCTGGTCAGCCCTGCTAGGTCCCATGTGCAAGTGCTGTCTGGCTGCATTTGCAGGATGGAGCTCTGTAATCCATGTTTAGTCATGTTTGTAATGCCAGCACGAGCTCCTGTGAAAACGAGGCGCATCCCTGACTAATTCCTGCTCTCCCACCTGTTCCTTTGAGTTCAAGGAATGTGGATCATGATTTCACATCTGTGGTTTTGTGCCTTTGTTTTTCCGTATAGAGGTTTTGCAGTTATCAGTTTGTTATGGTGCAGAGATAATTATATCAGGAGAGTTGATTGCATTGGCCAGCAGATTTAAAAAGGGAGCAAAAAGCGTTTCCCATTTTCACTTTATGTCTTCTCGTGTACAAGAACTATCAAACGTAATACATTATGCTTTACAGACTTGTGGGCTTGATACCTCCTGTTTTCCACATCAAGTCTTGCTCCCCAACATGTATTTCCCTTCAAGATAGCCTAAAATTCATAGGGTGGGAAGAGCATGGTGTTATTCCATCCAGCTAGGAGGAAAAAAATTACAGCACTTTTACTTGCAGCACATGAGTTCTCAGACAGAATCCAACGTGCAACAAAACTCATGCTTGGGGCGTCTTGGTTATCAGGCACACAGAATAGATGATTCATGTCTCCCCTGGACAGGCTCGTAGGTTGGGAGATGGCGGTGTTATATATGGTCGGTTGACCACAACTCAAAACTTCCCCAGCGCACATACTGGCTTTCTGAATACAATCAGCTTGGTTTTCAGATGACTACCGGTGCTGAAGCAGGCACTCAATTTGCAAACGTACTTGTAACGCATGCAAACGTGCTCAGCGCAAATACCCTTTTTAGCCTCTTGAGCAGAGTGCTGCTTGCATCGTTTTATTCACAGTCTGAAAATCTACTGAAAATTCGGTTTTAAGGCGAATCTACTGATGCCTGTTGCAAAACTCAACAAAACCGTGGGGTGTAAGGTTCAGCCAGTATGACGGACACAAAGAAAATGTTTATATCTGTCTCCTTGCGATCACTGGGGAGAATCAGGCCTATTTAGGACAATAAAATATGTAATCTGACAAGTAGTGCTTTCTACCTTGGGATGGCACGAACTGCACCTGGGCCTTGCTCATTTTTCTCCCCTGAGCAGGGCGGTGCTGTAAATGACTCATTCAGTTGTAAACATCTATATTGGTCAGATAAATCTCATCACAGGTTTCTGAAGATAGTTAAGATAAATCCAAGACTATAAATCTCCGCAGACTTTCTTAATTCTTTTTTTTTTTTCTAGCTCCCTGAGTAGTATATTAAATAATAGCCTGGTTTAGACATTCAAAGTAGGAATGATTGTTTCCCAAATTTTTCCAGCTGAGTCTGGGTCTTTTCCAGGTACTACTCATCTCAGTCTGTCTTTTCCATCCCTTAGTAATATTTAAGAAGAGTCATTGGGGACCTGGGGAGGCGATCGGCCTGTTGGTTGTTCTGCTTTGTTTCCTTACAGATACTATTAGAAAGTTCCGCATTGGAAAATCAAGCTGCCAAAGGTGGGGAGTTGATTTATGTCCTCCTTTGCCTTATAGTCTGTGGTGCGTTTAAAGTGGAGTGTCCCTGAGCTGGATTCTCTCAAGACCACATCAAGGCACTGCTGCTTACTGTAGGAGTGGAGAGGCACTTCACACTCCACAAAGTGGTACAGAGCTGCCCAATCTTTTACCGATCAGATATCTGGTATCGCTTACACAGTCCCGTGTAGCACAACAGCGAGAAACATTTCTTGCACATCATTGGCTCAGACTTTGCAATGGTGAGACTTTACATTTAGTCCTGGAATTGGCCATAAATACCAAAGGCTAGTAAGAAAACTTCTAGGAAAAGAGAGGGTAGACAGTGAAAAGCCAGATTCTGTTGCCTTTGTCCTAACAACAGCATTCCAGAGCTCCTACAGGTTTAGCAGTCCAGGTTACAGGAGCAGAAGTTGTGTCGGCACTTGCGCCTGTACAAGGAGGGTTGTGGAGTGCTGGCATCCAAACAGAAACTTGTCTGCTGGGGAAGAATATCTAATGACCTGTTTCTGCTTATAATCAGCAGACCGCTAACTTTTCACTTCTACTCTTCTCAAACCTGACCTCTTTCTTTGTGTTTTTTCCCTAGAGGAGTTATCTGTGGAAGAGACGTTATCTCAGCTTTGTACGGAGCTGCAGGTATTTTCAGCAGATTCTGCCGATGCTTTTTTCAAGTTCATTTTTCAAGTGCACCGAGACAGCCCAGTCATGTACCAGAGTGGGGAGAAAGGGAATTTGGTGCCATCGAAAAGTCTGCGGAATGTTTCTCTTCCACCAAGAATTTCACATAAGTTTGATTAGTCGCTTACAGGGTGTTAACGTCACTTTTAAGAAGTCACCAGCTGGATTGCTTTGACATCCTTCAGTGAGCCTAGCCCTGAGTATCAGAGAATGCAGAAAAAAAATATTGGGGTTAGGTTGCAACTACAGCTTTTATGTTAGCAGAAGAAAAGATACTTTGTTCAACTTTATATTTTCAAATAAAAATCTTTATGTGTGTAGGGAGGCTCACGGGATAAAAAAAGTAATTTGGGCACAGAAGTGACTGAACTACTCTGGTGAACTTGCTTCTGCCACATTTATTTCAAGTGAGATGGAGACAAATCATCAAAGGTGCCAGGAAGAAATGCAAGCACCAGCTGATCACTGGGCAAAATGATTTACAACCAGAGATTTAATAGATTTGATTTACTC
>NW_010433274.1:0-1419 GCF_000710305.1 Buceros rhinoceros silvestris | reverse complement strand
CAGCAGGAAGGACAGCATAGGAAAGAATGACAAAATGAGAGTTACCAGAGGGAAGCTGGCAAACCAAGTACAGTCACACTCCAGTTACGAATAGTGGCCTGATGTTTGTCAGCCATGGATGAAAAATGCTTGAAATGGCAAATTTCTCAGTTTTAAGTCACGACTTGGATACTTTGCAAAAATCTGATTTCGTATCAATTTGGTTTGGAGAAGCAGAAGTTATTTGGCTTGGGTCTAATAGCTTCAGAAGATAGAAGAGTGTAGAAGGTCAGACAACACGATGTAGAGTCTCCTTAGGACTTATTTTTTATGAGTCTGGGAAAGTCCAAATTGGCTTGGCATACATCAGAAAATGCCAGCATCAATTTGTCTGTATTTTCTGGCCAATCTTTGTTGTCCCAAAAAGCTTATTGACTTGTTTTGCATCACAATATTAATAAAGCCAGACTGCTTTGATTATTGTTTAAAAGCTGCTGGGAACAGCGTAGCAACGGATAGCTGAACACTACTGGCTGGCACAGCTGGTTCTCTGGGGTGTCGTAAAAACTTTGGTTTTCCTGTATGCCATGAAAAAGTTTTACCTTAGCATGCTGGGCTGATAGCTGACGGTCCATCTGTGCATGATCTGATGATGAAGACAGTGAATTTGCAGAGACTCTCAAGACATAAATGTTGAGATCTTGTACCCTATTGGTGGGACATAGGTACAGCATTGACCGTCACTGCGATGTAAGTGCTGAAGTCATACGTACCTCGCTATGGTGTACAGATTAGTCCTGCCGATGTTCTCACAGAATTTTGCCTCTAGAAGTGTGTTAACTGAAAACATTTTTTTTCAGCAGAACATATATAAAACAGTCACTTATAAAGGAAGCAAATGCTATTAAAAACCATACAAGGAGAAGCCTGTGGGGCTGATCCCCCAGTACCACTGCGTTACAAGAGCCAGGCCCATTTTAAAAATCAAAAACAAACAAAAGAAGAAAAAAAAGTGAGTTTAAACTGCCATAGCTTTGTATTGAACCCAAGAACACAGCAGATAATGGATGCAAGAGAAAGTGGAAGGGAAATACTTTTTAAATTGTGTGATTGATTTGTAAACAAACCAGCAACAATAACTCCTCAAAAAACCCTCTTGATTTGTTTTGCGTGACAGTATTGTTAAGGCCAGACTACCCTGAGAGGGGCTTGAAAGGTGCAGTCACAGGGAGCAGCCCAGCGGCAGGTATGTGAATGGTGGAGCCAGAATCACATTTGGTGACCATTTGAATTGCTGGGTTTTGCTCCAAGGAACTTAGTCCCTGGGATTTGACCTGCATCGCTAGTGCTGCCAAGCTCTTGTCCTGTGTGTGGCAGTGCAGTAAGGCTCTCACAATTAGAAGGAGGTATTTTCTCCTTCCTTCCTTCCTTCCTTCCTTC
>NW_010433273.1:169380-173711 GCF_000710305.1 Buceros rhinoceros silvestris | reverse complement strand
ATATATAAAATGCACCAGCCGTGTAACGGTTCCATGTATTGTTAAGTGGTGAATGTACATGTGATGATGTTTAATTAAACTCTTCCTGGAAAGAGTTCCTGGGTGCTTCACGTTTGTGCATACATTTTTGATGTGTGCTGAGAGTGTGGCAGCACCACGGTCGGCAGTGAAGATTTTATTGAGATGTTTGTGTGTCTCATCTTAGTGTCTTATGGTATGCAAAAGAGGCTGAATTTCATTAGAGAGATGGCAGCTGATCAAGATTAAGAGCTCCTCCAAAAATTACTAAGCAATAGCGGTAGTATTAATAGTCCTAAGACCTCTCCATCACTAGGAAGAACTGCTTTATATTGACTGTTATGAATGCATGTCCATATCTTTGCCTTGAAGAGGTCTTTGGAAACCTTTGTGACCCTGACTAAGTTGTATTTTTGTTTTTCCTTTTCTGTCTTTGAATGCCTCAGGAGATATTTTCGTAAATTCTACGGGTTCTGCGGACATCAAGGAAAGCACTGTCCTGAAAAACTTAGAATTAGTGTCAATGAGCGAAGTTCGTGTCAAATGATAGCTCACTTTGAGTAAGAGTAGGGTTTTCTTATCTGTAGCATTTCAGAAGGCATGAAATCTGTAAGAAAAAGGTATGGGTCCAATGGACCACTTTCCTGTTTTTTTCCAAAAGATTTCTAGCATGTTTCTATTGTGCTTCTTAAGCTCTACCAGAATACATTGTTCTGATATTTTATACGGAAGAATAAATAAATCAAACCCCTTTAATGCAGCAGGCTTTCCAAACTGGTGAAGAGTAGGCTTGCAGCTATACTCCTATCCTCATCTGAGTATTACTGGGAGAAATAAAACCTTTCAAGGGCTCTTGAACACAGTGGCATTGAGCAATTGCTGGGTACATGATAGGAAATGTTTGTTTTCATTAAAAAGAACAAAGGAATTGCTTGACTTTCAAATAAACTGATTGTAGGTGTGCTGCCTCCCAGCCATTGTGGATGAAAAATTTGGACTTGGCTGAAGCTATTGGAGTCAAGCTCCCATGTTGTATATCTGAAGTGAATCTCATAAACTGTCAGGACCCGAAATGACTTCAGTTGGCATAACGTCAGCAATCGATAAGTAATAATTATGTATTTACAGAGCCTTCTTTTCCTCAATCTAAATGTTCCGGTACATCGCACATCACCATGTTGATGTCAGAAAACAGCACCAGTGGAAATGATCAAAGTGGGGCAATATTTTGCAGCAGAAGAGTGAAAAAGAAAAAAGTTTCTGCAAAAAAATTGACATGATTTCCTATAAATTTTCATTTCTAATGTGACACGAATCATCATAAACTTAGGGTTTCACTGCAGAAGTGCTCAGCTGTTGCTGCAAGCCATTTAAATGTGCCTATTGCAGACCGTGGTCCCTGGCTTCCAATCAGTTCAATATAAAAAAAAAAAAGACTAAAAGCTTATGGAAAGTAATAATTTAAAAGACAAAAATGCTGGCATACTTTGAAAGCTAATAGGCAACTTCTGCCATAGGGAGTAGTGCTGGACAAAGCCCCCGCAGCGGAAGAGTTGCAAGTAATTGGACGTGGACTGAGGGCTAAGCCTGTCTCGTTCAGTGTGATGCTCTGTCTGCAGGGAGATGTTTGATGTGGGTAGGTTTCAGATTCATAAACGGTAGCTGGTAACACACTGAGAACAGAGAACAAGGCTGATCATACGTTTGCTTTTTTTGCTTGCCTTGGAGTTAACCTTTGTTCCTGGCAAAATAACATAAAAGCAGGTATGTTTGGATGATGGGCTGGTGTGCGAGAGCTTCATGGAGGAAGCTCTGTGTTCTGTTTTGACTGACTGAGAGAAGGTTAAAAACCTTGGCGTGCTGAACTTTGAGACATACCTGCAGTACTGTCCAGCTTGGAAAAAGGCACACTTTAAGGGGTAGGAAATTAAATGTAGAGGGGATCTGGTTATGGGATCACTGACAGAAACAGATAGAGTGAAAAATAATGTAATTTAAAAAAGATTATCATATTAGATAGATGATCTGGTTGCAGAACGTAGTTTGAGTCACAGAACTTTGGAACTGGAAGGGGACAGAACAGATAGAAACTCTTGGATTATTTTTTTTTTTATTATTTTTGTTTTTAAGTGAGTTCTGGGTCAGAGTAAGACAAAAGCTTGGTTGTTGTGGGGGAAGCCTTTGAGGTCATCTGAAGGTTGTGGCCACTTTGAGAAAAGAAGAAAAATAGAGACTCTCTGATAGGGAAGAGGGGGAAGACAATAAGGTTTTTACCAAGTAAATGTTTTTCTGCTGCTACTTGGAGATTTATTTTTTCCTTGGAAAAGCAGATAGGCAGGTGGGGACAGAGGGAGGCTGGAGGAAAAGATGATTCCATGCAAAGCAGTGGCAAGAGTGCCTTGGTGACTGGATAGAGGCCACACATATACATAGATATTTACATGGAAAGTGAAGTTCACTCGTCTCTACATGACACAGCTGTTGTGAAACAGGTATCTCTGAATCCTTATTACTCACTTTCCACCTATTACTGAGCTGGTGGGGGCTGGAGGAGCGTGGAAGCGCACAGGCGTGCATGTAAAAATAGTAGGGACTGTCAATGGGAATCATAACCTGACTCATTAGTGCAGCCTTGGTAGCAGCAGGAAGAAAACTGTGACTTTTCCCTGGTATATTCGGAGTCAGTAATTAGCCAGTGACATTGTCAGTGTTGCACTAGTGTTTTTATAGTAGCTATGGATGAGCTGCTCTTAGGTGACTCGTCACTCCATCACACTTCAGTCCTTGCAGACTTTTGAAACAAAGCAGATGTGAGAAAATCCCAGACTTTTCTGAAGCAGGTGGGCAGGCAATGCCTGAGCTAACGGGATGGCATATCCCCAGTATCAACTACTGCGCACGCCGCTGAGCAGCGGGGCTTTCTCTGAGCAAGAGCGATTCACCTCTTGGTGCTGCTCCTACGAGCCTCAGCAGAGTATCGTGGTGGTGTGCATCGCTCTTCTCTGCACTTGGAGGCTGCCAGTGCCAGGGGTTCTCTGTGCAGGCTGGTACGCAAAGCTCGTTCCTGAGCCTGCTCGCAAGGCTCCTGCACTACTGGCTGCTATTTCACAGCGGAAAAATGTTTTCTTCTACTTTGTTTCCCTGCTTCCTCTTTCCTTGTAGATGACACAGGAGGTTGAAGGAGAGACTAGAAATACATTAGAAGTTACTGAAAGACACTTTAATGCATCTTACATGTTTTCCCTGCAGATGCAGATTTCACGTTGTTGTTAGCTTCATCATTATTTAGATAATGTTAGAAATAAGGACGTTTTTGAAAAGTCTTCCTATGGTATTACCACAGTTTGTAATATGAGCACAGTAGCTGAGCCTGAAGTATTTTTAATTAGGGATGTACTGAGTTTTTTACATTGTAACTCAGATAAATGGAACAAATGACGAAAGGCTAATTGACTTACCTTGCTCGATTTATCAGAATGCTTTTGATAACATTTGACATCATTTATTTAATGCGATGGAGAAAGGAGAGTGGTGGAATGTTTTGTTCTTCCTGGCGTGTTATTTTTGGTAAGTGTCTAGGGTGCATTTAGATAAACTACAGTGCTAAGTCTGAGCAAGAAAGCCCTAAATATCCAGTGAATTACTCCTATTTGCATTGAGAAATTAACCGTAATTAGCATTCAAGTTTTAATGGTATTGTATTTGTGAAGCTTGATAAGGCCTCTGGGAGTGTGATTGCAAGAAACTTCTATTGTTTACTGTATGCAAATCTAGCCACTTAGCTTTAATTAGAGGTTGAAACCTGGAGCAATTATCAGCAGTTGCTTTAGTATTAATGAGCTTGACAGAGCTGTCCATCATGGTGTTTTATATGATTGAGAATTAGAATATTGAATCCCTGTTGGTTCCTTGTTCAACAAACGCGCAGCCTTCGTCAAGCAAACCCATTTCATTTAATATGCCATACGTTTCATTAGTTCCAGTCGCTGGAAAGACCGAGGTCCTTATACATTTGTATAGCTGCGATTTTCTGCATGGTGGTTTGAGAATATATGAGAGAATTTCTTTTAAGGCATAGGTTGCCAATAATTATTTAAAAAATAAATGGTTTGAAGAGCAGTTATATGGTTGCAATATACAATTTAGATGCTTGACATCTGAATAATGTGGTTTACGATAACTTGGCTGATGAATTTCCTCACAAAATTAGCTGATGTCTCATCTTACGTGTTGGTGTTGGATACTTCTTCATGTTCTGCAAGACTGTATTGTTTCTGATACTAAACACACAGCAAGAGACATGTAAGGGAAAG
>NW_010433273.1:155003-169249 GCF_000710305.1 Buceros rhinoceros silvestris | reverse complement strand
TAATGCCTAGCCCCTGCTATTTTTTTTTTTTATTTCATGCTCAATGGAAGCGCTAATCATAAGTGACTTCTGTTGCTGCTCTTTAATGTTTTGTTTTTTGAAGAAGCAACTTTTGTGTCAAAGTGGTAAACAGTTTCCAATGAAGGTATATAGAAAGGAAAAAAAAATTAAAGTGTCATTTGAAGTTAGTACTTTTGGTAACCACTGTTGAAAGTTTTCTATTTTTGGACTATTTTTTTGTGAAACAATTCTCCCTTCCATAAGCCTTTAACCAATTAGAATAGATACTTCATGAAGGTGTATATTAAAAAAAAAAAAAAATCTTGTAACAGATGCTTTGTATTTGTAGGTTTTTTACTGTAGTTTGATAGCAAAATATAATTGTGAACTTTCTTGTGGTCTGGTAGATGAGGCTGAAAGGAAACCACTGATGGTGGTTTTAGCTTCTCTGGTATTCCCTGGGATGTAAAAAGCTTTGCAGTGTTGAATGACAATGCAGTGTCATCTAAACTAGTAACGTCTGGGGCATGAAATGCCATTTTCATCACGTGTCTATTTAAATAGTAGAGGTGGTAGGTTTTTCCACAGAGAGGGGAGAGTAGAAGCGTTTACAGAATACTGTTTTATGGGGTGCTATTCAATAACCCTAAGTTTGGAAGTGCAAGGAGGGGTACGTGTTGGGAAGGGAAGGAAGCATCTTTCAGGGGGGTCTTGCCCTGCCCTCCGGACATGCATTTGGTTTCTGCTGCCCTAGCTTCAGGGTGAGTTTTTCCTTCTGTCCTGGGTTCGGGTTGCCTCCTGTCCCTGTGCTGCTCCAGACCAGCTGCCACTCACAAGACAAAGCCGAGTTACGTGCTTAGCATTGGAAGGATCAGATTTAAAAAGAAAGCCTTATTTTTCAGGGGGAAGGGCAACTAAAGAAAGTTTTAAAAGGCTAAATAACAATGCATGTTCTAGATTAGTATCTTTGACAGCTAAATACTGCGGGGAGACTAACACACCGCATCTCAGTTGTTTGCAATTCCAAGTCAGCCAGCTCGAGCTAGAGGAGCAGAATTAGGAATCAGCTACGGAGATACTAGCACCACTTTATTCCTCCAGGAAAACACAGCTTCTAAGCCATGTGCTTTTTGGTCAAACAATGCTTTTTAATTAATTTTCTGGGTGAGTGGAATTGAGGTTAAGGGACTAATGCTGTATCACATAGGCAATCGGTTGTTCTTCTATTGGCTTGTTACGCAGCCGTGTTGTATGGGAAATGTACTATATAGCGATACTCTTGGCCATTTCATCTTTGGGAAAAGGCTAGTTAGGGATCATCAAATAAGTAATCCTGGCTGATTAGACGCCATTTATGACTAACTAGCTCTCAAATCATCACCCTTCCACTTCTGGCCTGGGAGTCACTGCTCAGATTGTCCATAGCGGGGCCAACTTTGGTGTAATCATATGTAATCGTAATCTATAATTCACCCAGCGTCTGGTAATTTGATTTAAGCAGCAGACCACATAGGCTACTAAAGGATAAAAGGCAGCAGCACATAAGTTACTCACCTTAATGAGGCTTGTTTGAGCTGTGCTTTGCCAGTTTATCATTAAACAGTGAAAACGGGATCCATTTTGCCTCTCTACCCTCTGGCATAAGAGGAAATTAAAAAATTGCTGCATACATCATTTCCTTATTGATAGTTTCCCTGCTATTAACTTTATAATAATACCATATGCATTTTTCAGTACCAAAATTACATACAACATTCATTTCTCAACGATTTGTTTTCCCCATGTTTTTTTCAGCAAGGAAACTGTGATTTAGTCTTGCCCTGATTCGCTTTGAAGGTTATATGTGGTTACAAGAAAAGGAGAAACTACAGGGTTTTTGTTGTTACAGCTTTTTAAAAATTCTGCAAAGCTTTGAAAGTATTTTTGGCAGGCAGACTATTTACCATTACTATATAATTATTTCTTTTTTGTACAGCAGAACTTACAATAATACATATTTAACATTTATCTTTATTTATGACTCCTATTAGTTATTATATTTATAAAGATAAAAGACCCATATAAATACCAATGAATCAAAACCATGTTAAGCTGTAGTTACTCATCCAGTCAGGCAGTGTTTCTGGTGCTGTTTAGGGTTCTTGTTTATGTCCCATTACTCTTTTATATTTATAGCTATTTATCAGCAACAGCTTTGTTAAAATTTTGCAAACAGGCGACACATTTAGCATTTCCTAAAGCCTTCCAGTGGCAGTATTTTTTGTTGGCGTGTTGTTTTATTTTCAGGTTTCACCCACTTTATTTGCACTTTTGAAGTCTTGGTGGCAGGAACCTGAAGGTGGGAGGTTTGGTGGGGGCGGGGTGTTATATTTCTTTATTTTGTTTGAAAATTGGAAGTAGGGTTAACCTTAACTTTTCTCTTAGGAAAGCTTTTGTCCACTTTCATATCAGATGCGATCCATATCATAGAATCATCACCCTGAACATAATAAAGTTTGGAAGTAGGGATTGTGTTTGCTCAGGTGCCATAGGCGTTTTAGAAGATACGGTGTTATTTGTTCTAGATAGAACTCTTCGGGTTTGCTTACATCAGATCTTTTTTACACTCGCCTAAGTGGTAGCTCCGGTAAGTTCCCCAGTAAACAACCCAAGGTCATTGCAATTGATTCCCACGAGTCGCTTCTCGCTGTGGAGCAATCACTTCAAGGCACGCGTTTGTTCTCTAGCAAAGAGCGATAGAGAGATGGGACCGTGCGGCTGCTTTAGAGCGGTTTTGGTCTTCTCTTTCCTAATAACAGTGCACAATGGTAATTACAGTTCCTTTTAAAACATATTAGGGAGGTAGGATAATAACTGAAAAGGGAATTTTCAGTCGTTTTCAGTGTCGATGAATGCGTTATTAACTCCCAGTGATTTTGCAGATGCTGTTCCTGCCAGATGAGCCTGAATGAGTGGTGCTTGCCAGATCAGCTATTTAAGGAACTCTGTTTTCTGTGCTCAGCAAGGGATGGTTCCAGTCAACTCTAGCTGTAAATCTGGATCTGGGAGATGGGGTGTCTGTTCAGTCTGCCAGGACATTAATGTTATCCCAGCTCTGATTCTTTTGTCTAGAGCAAGACCAAACACCCTGCTAAAAAATTCCCTTTTTGGTTCAAGCAGCCTTGGCTGGCTTGTTTCTGCATCACAGAGGGCAATTAGCTTTGCAGATGGAGCCAGGTGAGGCAGTGAAACTGAGGAGGGCTGCTAAGAGACAGCCCCTTCCAAGACAAAGTGGACCAACGCATATGGATATTGGAGCACCAACACCCAAGGAAGTCACGTCTTTCGTCTTTGTGCAACTGGCTGGGGTACTTTCTGGTTTCCAAATTCCTTATTCAGAGTTTGCATGTGACAGTGACTCCCTCAACATTGAAATATCAGTCACCAGGCAACTAGTACATTACTCTTTGTTTAAAAAAAAAAAAAAAAATAAAAAGGAAGAATTTGGGTTTTTCAAATAATAAAAAAAAGTGCTAACCCATAGGTCTGGATTGTTTTAGGTTGAAGTTATTTTGACTTTTTAGACGAGTTCCTTATTTAATAAAGGCTGCAATGGAATTCCTGGGCTCTTAGATAGTAACACAGTGAAGCAATCAGTTTTAATAATCCATTGGCAGTATTGCTTACCAAGAAAATGTGTACATTTTGACATGACTTCAGCAGAAATCTCATCAAGTGTAGTCACACCCTTTGAATGACTAACTTCTGCCTAGCAGTTTTGCTTGGTTTCTCGTCTGCTAGAAGAAATGCAGGTTTGTGGTTTCACGGAAGAACTCTGCTGTTAATGTGAGAGGATTTCCATGATTTTTTTTCTTTAATTTTTTTCCTGGACAATATTGCAGGACTAAACCTGTTTTTTCTCAATTTCATTCAGTCTTCTTGATATGTCTGTTTGGATGTGGTGAAGGGAAAAAATGACAGCCAGCCAAAACGTTCACGTGATGCTACAGTCTTTGTTCTCATTACATTAGAAAGTTGAATCTCGGGTTCGTAATTTGAAATTTGTGTGCCGTAAAATTGGAAGCAAGAAAAGAGTTTCTTGAGCAAACAAATAACAGCACCTGTAAGCAACATGATGACTGCAAGCTATTTCCCGTGTTATCTTCAAAATCCAGCAAAACCTCAGTTCCTAAGAGTGGTGTTGTTTTGTTTTTTTTTAATCAGATCAGTTGTTTATGTGAATGTTTCTTTGAGGACTTCCCTGGTTCCTAAGCATTTTCTTATATATCTTGATGGAAAATATTGGGGTGAGAGGTAAATGTAAGGAAAACTAATATAATATTACATTTAAGTCAAATAATTGCTCTATTTTTCAAAGTCAAAATAATACTAAAGGTATAGAGTAAACGTTTTCTAAAAGGAAAGCTGTGAAAAAAGTTATCTCATGAGGAGAGTGCTCCTCTTGAGGATTCATTTGCACAATTATTTCTACTGAAAGACAATTATCAAAAACATTTTTACAGGTCTCAGAGTTGGACTTCACGCCCTTTTCTTGAGCACTATGGAATTCAAAAAGTTTAAATTCTTCTTCTTCTGTTTTTAAAATCGTATTTTCCCGAATATCTTTTACTTTGGTTTAGTGTTTCACTCAATGTTACTAATGTTTTGGGTTTTGGGGTTTTTTTGTTTTTTTTGTGGGTTTTTTTTTTTCCCCCCTTAAGGTATCTAAGGTCTACAATCCACAGAAGTGATCCAAGAGTTTTAGAGCAGCGTGGCTTCAGGAGGGGGCTGGGGGGAATTAGTTTTACAGCTACTGCAATAAGAGCTCAGTATATTTGATGTGTAATTAGCTTCTGCTTTGAGTTGGTAGCAGGAACGTTTACAAGGAAGCTTACGTGTTCTCACTGCAGTTCTCTCCCGGTCACTTGAACACCTAATGTCAGAATTAAAGCCATTAAGCTGGTAGTGACATACCATTGTCAGTTGTGTGCTGTGGAGTGAGTTATTTTACTACAGTTTTAATTAATTGTCCTCAATTGCTTGTACCAATTTTGGATGTTTGGAATTTTTATACAGGTACATAAAGGTTCTGTCCACCTTTTGCTCAGAAACAATGATGCTCTCTGGATCTTGACTTGTAATCTGTACATGGATCACTTAAATCCTATGCATTCCTCTTGAGAAATTAAGTATCACATTGTTGAGCAGTACGGGATGGATGAATTTTGAGGTGGATTGAAGTTGCCTGTTCCCTGTATGTCATTCCTGTTGAATGAATAAATGGCAGCTGATGCAGAAGCCTGTTGCATTAATGGAGTTTTGTTGTTGACTTCAGTGGGATTTGATTTCAATTCATATTAAGATAAAAGTCCTTTTAAAGAGATCTGCAACTGTCCTCTTGATCTATTTTTATTTTGGTCATAATAAATAAGCACACTGTCAGCTAGGGCGGTGAGACGCCCAGAGACTTAACATGCTGTATTTTGCTTCCTTTAGACCTGCGATGGCAATATACAATAATAAACCTTTCCAAATCTGTATCAGTTTTTGTTGAGCCATCTGGCTTATCCTGTAAATAAAATATGTAACAATCAGGAAAGCATTTATAGCCAATCTACTGCTGACGCTATTAAATTGAAATTCTTGTAAATTTAATAATGTTTTAATTCATAGTCCTGTTATCAAATTGCACTTTTCTTGTAGAAGGAATGCCAGAAAGGTGTTACCGAGTTCGACCAGAGAGTGAGGTAACTCTCGGTGTCTGCTCTCAGAGTGGCCAGTTACAAGTACTTGGAGAAAAGTATGATCAAAGGAGACACATGCAGCAATATGAATATTTTGTTTGCTTTTCTTAATCTCTGTGAAGCACTGAGCTGATGTTTTTGTAGAATAATGTATAAGGCCAAGCTCTTGTTTCTAAGTTCTAATAGCTAAATTACAGCTTCTTATTGTGTAAGTAGAGTCAGGGATGTTTTTTCAATATGTGTTAATTTGCATTTGTCAACATAGTATTTCGTCTGCCATTTCATCACCTAAGCAGTCAATTATTGCGGCATCTTTCTGCTGCTGTTCCCAGTGGGATTTGTGTTTCAGCTGTCCTGAATAGCTTTGCCCAGGCACAGGTCCCTGCCAAAGGACAGGGTTGTTGGTGGGCACATAGGTGCTTTCCTGGTGACTGCTGGCAGACTGTGCTCAGCCTTGGAGGCATCAGCAGAGGGGTGAGGTAGAGGTGGTGGTGTGAGTGTCCTGAGACCTTAGTTTTAAGGGTTGTAAGTCTTGAGAACATTTCAGTAGGGGTTGGATTGCATCTAGCAGTATTAGTGATGCTTTTGAGCTTTGGTTGCAAGCTTCCTTTGCTTGTTTTTATTTCTTAGTTGAAGTTTTTGAAGTAGTTCTTCAGAGCTTTCCTGCAGTGTTAGAGGTGGCTCACTGGCTTTTCGAAGCCCTCATCTCTTGGCAAGCCCATCTGAATTGGCTGCTGGCTTAGTCTCATTTCACTTTTATAGGAAACATGTTTAGGATCAGAAACAGTACACTCCTGCAGATATTGGGGGTGGTTTTGTGTGGGTTAAGGCTTCTTGTACAAGATGCTCATTTTGACATGTAGTAGTCCAAATCTGCCACATTTTAGAGTTTTACACTTCTGGAAGAAGTTGTACTCCCAGCTGCACTGCTCTTGGCTCTGAAAGATGAACGTGCCTTTTGTGTTCTTATTAAACAGTGTTTGCACTGTTACTGTTGTCCATGCTTTTTTCATAAATGATCCCTTCTCACTGGATTGTTAAAAAAAAAAAAAAAATATTGGCGCATTCTTCTTCCATGGCACTTGATAAAGGCATCTTTGGTGAGCATTGGACCACGCTGCTCAGGGAGGTGGCGGAGTCCCCATCCCAGGAGGTATTTAAAGGACATGTAGTTGTGGTGCTGAGGGACAGGGCTTAGTGATGACCTGGTTGTGCTTGGTTGGACTCAGTGATCTCAAAGGTCTCTTCCAACCAAAATGATTCTGTGATTCTAAGGAATCACCTCCGTGGTGGTGTATCCTTAGAAAAACAAATGGAACTATGTGCCTTAGGCAGCATTAATGGTTTTTTGGGTTTTGTTTTGTTTTTTCTGGATGGGGAAGTGTTGCTTTTGGGTGCTTTGATTTTTTTGTTGTCTTGGGGTTTTTTTAATTCTTTTAAAATATGACCCATTAAATGGTGTAAATGTGTTGTGTAAATTTTTTGCCCAGATATGGCTGTGTTTTGATCACAGTGTGCCTGGAGAGAAGCAGCACTTTTTTTACATTTAGCCTCATGAGGATTGTGAGGAGTATTTGTATTTTTAATTATTTAGTGATGTACCTTTCAAATAAACTTTCCTGTAAATGGATATTGGGGGGTGATTAGGGATGTGTTATGAATGGTGACAGGACATAAAATACAAACCAGTAAGAAAGGATGTGACAGAGATGTGGGACTGTGTCTAACTGATGATGTTTTGCTCTTAAACAACTAACTCTTAAGTAAAAAACAAAGCCCTATCCTCCCTCTTCCCAGGCTAAGTGATGCTTCAAAACACTGTCAAGATGTCATGTGAGATTTTATGTGTTCATAAGTTGTTTAAAGAAATACAAAGGAAGGTTTCACAGAGGTTTATTTGGAAGAAAAAACTTAATGAGTGCTTTAGTCATTTAAGAGACTACCGTGGGACAGCTTATTTTCTCAGTAATTACAACACTTTATTATTATTTTTTTTACAATTTATCTTTTGCCAGAGAACACAATTTAAATGTCAGTTTTAAATTATAGCTACAATAATTTTTGTGGTTTCATTTCTCCTAGTGGTAACTTTTAATAAAGATTTTTTTCATCATTAGCAGTTACATTTCTTGATAATTAAATGCAAATTTCATAATCTTACCGCTTTTAATTTGTCCTGCAATGATGTGAGAGAATTAGGAGGTTGATGTAATGCTCATAGTCAAGGACACACTGCTTTAAATCTGCCTGTATCTTAGAAATCTTGCAAAACTGGTGATTGGGTGGCTTTCTAAGATGCGTATAAATCCTCGCTCGCTGTTGGAAACTGATAGACAGAAGGTTTTGAAGTAGAAACAGGTTGTGACAAAGCAGTTGGCAGGAATATTGGATTTTGGAGGATTCATTAAAATCTCAAAATCTGATCTCACAGGCAGGGAAAAGCTGTTCTTTATTTCTGAATGACTTTTGAAGGACCACAGAAAGACACAGCAATTTAACTACCGTATTAATCACACTTTACTGCTGCGTTACCCCCTGGAACTAGGATAGTCAGAGGTGTCTTGCTCTTTTTGCCATACAGGCTCCCATTTTGGTGGACTTGGGTGTTAACAGTTAACGTTTTGGCCCAGCTGAAAGCTTTGGGAGCTTTAACTGCATCATTATTGTGGTGATGGATAGACTTGCAATTCTGTGTTGAAAGATTTGGGAGGGGCTAGTTTTATGCAAGCTTCATTATTTATCTATTTATTTTAAAAATCAACTATCTTGAGTTCTAATTCACTTTTTGGAAGGAAAAAAACGCTGTTTACAAATGTCATGCTAGTCCATTGAGGTCTCTTACTGAAAAAATATGGAGAATGAAAAGCGGTCGTCAAGCAGAGTGAGGCGTAATGAAAATGCTACACGGTGCTATTTCACTAGTAAGTGTGACGGGGAAAATATTATTGTCTACTAATAATGAGAAAACCTGTATGGATGTGTTTCTCTGTCTTGTTCAAATGTGAAAGAGAACTGGTCACCACTCCATCACATTTCTGTTCAGAAGTGTCCTAGGGTTTATTGTTCCTTGGCATTTTGAGACAAATGCTACAAATACATCATCAGAACTTTCTGATTGCTTAGTCTCCAAAAGAGACCTCCATGCCCAATTCATTCTCAGAACTCTCATCTAAACTTCAAATCCAATGTACATGTTGTCTCTTACTTAATACTAAGAAAATTCCACCTTTATAAAAACCATTGGCAAGAAGGCTCTTAAGTCACGTGAATTTATTTCCAAACTGTCCTGTGGCAGGGAGTTCCACAGTTCAGTCTATGTTATTGATAGAATGTTTGTGGCAATATGGAAAAAAAAGGAAAATAAAAAAACAACTTGCTTTTTCTGTGTATTAATGTACCTGTCTGCGCTTCAGTCATCTTCTTTGTGATGCCTCTTCCTTCTTACATGAGTACCCCAAATATTTCAATCAATTTAAAACAAGCCAGGCGGGACACCCAAAGCAGTGCCGCATGGGCACTGCCACAAGCTGATTTGCTCAGCTTCGTTGCACAGAACCCTTGTCAATACAGATGCAGCCTAAGGTAAATGATTCCACTCTTTTCAGCTGCTGTTCATGGGGGCTTTTCTAGGCAGTTCAGGAGTTTTTGAATCTCCTCTAATTCTACAAAACGGTGGGACTTGGTGTGCTCATAACCTCTTAAATCATTGGTGCTGACGCTTGTCTACTGCCTGCCCCAGCATTTCCAGTACCTTGGGCTTTCCTTACAGCAGTGATCCTAGTTAACATTTTTGCAATATCAAAATACATAGGAGCTGTTATGAAATATTTGTTATCTTTAACTCTGGGTTAACTTGATTTTATTAATGTCACTCCATGAACTTTAGTGGAATGCTTAATGTGTTCTAATATCCTCAGATGGTGTTTTCCTCTGCTTTTTCACCTTTCCTTAAGGCTAAATGCGCTTTCTTTCCTATTCTGCTGAGTCCAAGGAATTGTTTGGGAAAGCAGATACTGTCCTATGCTCTGAGGTCAGTGTGTACTCACACATGCACAAAAACCTGCAGGGTGGGACTGGAAAAAGACTTAGGTTTTTGTAAGATTCAGAGTAGCTTGAAATCTAGAGGAAACCTTTGTCACAATTGCTGTATTTCTGGAATGCGAATTTCCCAATGAGCAGTAGGTGAAACTATGATTTAAGCGAGGATAACATTGCCAAAGCAAAGCTCTTTCAGGAATACCATCCCTCTTGGTTTGTACCATAGTAGCAAATGTTGTTGAGCTCCCTTGTCCTTTAAAAATCAAAGCACACATTAATTTTCTGTTTAGATGTACATTTAAATGTGCTTAATGTAATGATCATGTTTTGTACTGGGGGGAAAAAGTACAAGAGTAACAAAGTAGATGGTCCACCAACTTCCTTCTTTTGCATGTAGGCATTACAATATATCGACTGTTGCTCAGAAAATCCCGTATTACTGTAGAGTTCTAGTGCTGCAGTTAAATTGCCAGAGAGCATTTCAGATGGAGAGATGGAGAATATGCATCTCAGAGCTGTTTCAGTACTCTAACCGCTTTGGAAGCGAGGAAAATGAGCTTATTTAAAATGTCACAAGGCATAGCCCATGACCAAACATATTTTATGGATTTTTTTTCTATTCAGAACCTTTCAAAAATATAAAAGAACAGTGTGAAATGGTAACACGTAGGTTTGAAGGATTGTTTGTTTGAAGTCAGAGTGTTCTGTATGAATAGATAGTTTGGAAGAATTACACTTTTAATTATGATTTGTGGCCACTTAACAATATGAGAAACATAAGAGTTGCATCAGCATGATGTTATTGATGATACACGTTAGAAGGAATAGATCATTCTCTTCATTAGTTATACCAGCACTGCACAGCTTAAGATGACAGAATAGGACAGAATGACTGGTCGCTGTAACACAGGAGGACCTCTGAAGAAGCTGGGCTGGTTCATACGAATTGCAGAGACAATTCTTTCTGGGAGTGGGCCAAACCACAGACGTTTCCGTGAGTTACATCTTCTCTTTCCTTTCTCCAACCTTTTTTTAGGCCTGTTTTAGTTTCTTTTCTCTCCTGTGAGCAGCTAATGACTGTTGTTAGCTTTTACCATTCAGACTAGCTATCCTAAAGCTGGGAGCCAACAGGAAATCTCTTATCTCCCAGTTTCATTTGGGATTTTCACAAAGGCAAATAGGCAGCCCATCTGCAGGGAGAAAAACAGTGAGAGCTGGAAAAAAGCCTTCTTTTTAAACACCGCATGATTTAGGTCATGTAGTTTGTTCTGATGTTGTACATAAACAGGGCAAGAATAGCAGGAACCTGAGGCTGAGGTATTTGTGTGTCTCCCTGTCATGCCCCAAACCTCTTCTCAAAGTCTTGCTTAAATCAAATGAAAGGGTTGCGGTGGTTTTGGGAAGTGAATGATGATTTAGACTCTTGGGAAAGCTCCCTCTAACATTTCGTAATCATTCATTCGTAAATAAATTCTTAAATTTGTAGTGGTTTTGCGCTAGCTGTTTCACAGTGAGACGTTTGGGCATGAACAAAGTCGCGTCACTGTTGTGTGTCTGCTTTGCAGCACAGTTCATGCATCTGAGCATACAAGGGGTAAATTCTTACTAGGCAGGTATGCTCCTTCCTCCTCTGTCTTTTGGAGGGGGTGAAGAAGAGGAAGAGAGAAAGCTCCTTCCTATGCGATGCATATAAATACAAATGTAGTGTGGCGTCTTTTTTTCCCCTGTGTTAAGTTGGGCACTGCATGGTTTCTAGTCAGTGACCTCTTGCCTGCGTATATAAGGAGTGGAGAAAACAAGGCTGGAGGTACAAGGTAGCAAAACCTACCTTTTGTTATCATCACATACCTACCTGTGCAGTATACTACTCCTCCTCTGAGAAAAATCACTTGATTTGATTTGTCACTGTTGTTCCTAAGCGTTTTGTACATCCTCCATGAGTAGTTTTGAAGAGCTTACTGAAATCAAAATATTCTTCACTGGAAAACTTAATTACTTATCACTGAAGGATACTTTTCAGAAAAATGTCATTTTTCAACTCCCAGCTGTTTTGGTACTGAAGGATTTGAACAAAAGGATTTTTTTTAAATTGTATTTTTAAGGAGAATGAGTTTTGACTGTTAATGCAAAAATGGTTGAATCAATTTCTTCAGAGTACCTAGAAAAATTCAGCTTAGGGCGTAGCCTGATGGGTAGAAATTTCAGACCGTATTTAAACTGAAATAGTCTTAAATAGAAATGCTGTTTTTTCAGACAGTCTTACAGCTACTGCTCTGCATGTCTCTCCATCACTATAAAAAAGCTGAGAGAATTTGGTGTAATATTAATCTGTAAAGATCCATTTAGCAAGAGCATAGGTCTGTGAAGGAATTGTATTAAGCTAAATAACTTGCTGAATCAGGGACACTCAAACATTAAGTAAAACTAACTCTTTTAACTTAAATAAATGTGTGAAAATGAATAAGGGCAGTAGATGATGTAGGGTAAACTTCTACACTCAATTTTTATTTTTTTTCCCTTTTCCATTTCTGCCAGTAGCAGCCTGCTATGAAACTACAATATCTCTTTGAAACAGTGATTCTGGGGGCCATACAGATTCTACTTCTGCATGATCTACATTTTTGTAGCCGATGGTTCCTTGCTGTTGCTGGTCTGCTTTGTGTATCCTACAGTAAGTGAGCTAGTATGAAGGGATCCTCCATCTCAAAAGCTGAAACTTAATTGCTCCTCAGATTTTTACACCCTAAATCTCTCTAATCACTAGAAAAACAAAATATTCCCTTTGTTCATCTATTTTGCAAGGCATGCCCTGGGGTGTTTATGTTTAACTACGGGAGCTACACCACTTATACCCACTTCCATGAGTAATTCAGCCGAATACACTTTGCTGCTGCCCAACGTGTGATTAGAAACATGTATGTCCACCTACTGATATATGTGGAGCAGGCTGAATCTCAGAGATATTTTCTTGGGCGATCTGCAGTCGCAGACAGTTCATCGCTTTGTTAGTTACAGTGCGACCATTTGTCTGCACAACTTCAAGAAGCTTTTCTTAGGAAAAAAAGCAAGGCTGACATTCTGGTGCAGACACATTCTTCTGGGAGTAAGAGCTGCAGGCTTCAGCTCTGCTACCTGTTGGATTATATCAGTATCATCTTTATGAAAAGAATCACACTATTCTATCCATGTGGTTTTAGTGCTGAATCATTATCTCACTGTAGATGTAAACCCTCTTTGAAATGAATGAGAACTTTAGTCAATCTGCATAATACTTGTATTTGTAGGTTTGTCCTCACAAAGGCATGTTTCCAGAGTCTCCACAGTGGATACCAATCTTATGGGGTGCAGGTATCAAAAATGCATTGCAGCTCTTCAGAACAGCATTACCTTGATGATCCCTCACTAAACCAGTCTCAGCGTAACTTGCAAATGTGTCGGGGTGGATGTTTAAGGCGACCTTCCACCCAATACTGTCTAACATCTTTTCTGTCGTACTTAAACTTCTTCCTGATCTTATTTCTTTTTTCAACAACCTTCAACATTGTAATGCTGGAGAGATTTTAGATATTATTTATATTACTAAAGTACAACCAACAAGTTGTTGTCTCTCGCTCTAGATTCAGTACTGAGATAGGACTTGCCTTAACTGTATCAGGCTTGATGTCCTCTCACCAACACCACTAACACTGGCGTGTCAAGGAACTGCTTCAGAGAGGCAGTTCCAGTATTGAGCTACTGAAAAGGAGGCAAAAGTCTTTGCTGATGATTTGGGAGATCAAGTTGAGGATATTGTTGTTTCTTTTTATTCTTATATAGAGGAACAGCGGTATCTTCTTCAAACCTTGACACTGTTTAATGTATGTGTAACTGGGCAGCTCATGTCCGGTAATCTGCTGCTAATGAACCTGTTAACAAATTATCTTAGCCTCTTTGCCAACAATTTCTAGCTCTGTGGTTTGGATATTACTTCTTTTTTTTTCCTCTGATTTTGAAGACTGGCTAGTTAAAATACTTGAGTAGCGAAATGTTAAAATTGAACTGCTCAAAAGACCAGTTTTGCAAACAATTTCTGGGTCTGTTTGGAACAAAACAAAAATCCTTTTTATGACCAAACAAACCTTTTCCCTCAAAGACAGACAGACCTAGGAATTCTGCTTTAGGCTAAGGAAGAGCCTCAGGTAGGGTAAATCTCCTCCTGAGCTGTGAAAAAGTAAATACTTCCCTGGCACTGCAGCTTATCTCTAAATCTCAGGTGGTTTTATCAACCTCTTCCTCAGCTTCTCCTGGTGTCCCTGTTTTACTTCTTAGCTAATTAAAAATTCATTTGGATGAATATTTGGTACAAATAGGAAGAGAGAGACTGACACTAAAAATAAGGGATTTTTTTCATCACATGGGAGATCCAGGTAGCATGTAATAGTCTGTCCAGTCCTCTCTGAGCAAATGAATGTTGTCGTCTATATAAACTGGAGCAGCTTCAGCAGG
>NW_010433273.1:135903-154907 GCF_000710305.1 Buceros rhinoceros silvestris | reverse complement strand
AGCAGGACAGACTGAGCAAGAGACCCCAACTCCTCAATCTGCTAGGTAGGGAAGTGCTCTTAAAATAGGTGGGAAAAGGGGTTTAACTTCTTTCATCACCTCATACCATATGTGCTCTTCTGTCATACTGAAGGAACATTTACAAAGATAGCATGCAAGGCATAGCTGTTGGTTCTCACCAGTATTTAGAAGACCCTTCCTTCATGTTATTTGATTTGTGTATCTAAAGCTTCTAGTCAGTCATAGCGGAAAGCTTTATCCTCTGTGTGACAGAAGAGGAAGAAACACATATGAGTTGGAAAGAGATGTCAAAAAGGCCACCTCTGAAATTGGTCTGCTTCAATAACCCCCCTTATTGATCTGCTGCATGCTGCCGTTATGGCTACGTTTATGGCTGGAAAGAACGTCTATTTTTCTGACAATGTTGGATATAATATGATCGCTTGCTCCGTGACAGCTTCTCTTTCTGTAGTCTCCTGAGCTCAATACAGTGTCAGTCATGCACAATGCTTTTTGTTTGATGTAGAGTTGCTTTTTAATCTAGGCTTAACTGAAGACTGTTGCATATTAATGGCACTGTTTTTCTCTCTCACTGAAAGTTAGTTTTAAGATGCTGAAATGGAGTATTCACTGTCTCTGGTAGTTGTTTAGAATTTTCCTTTGGGGTGAAAAAATAAGCTTTAAGAAGAAAGAGCGTGTTTTGTAGTGAATCGAATCAGCCTCGAAGGAATGTTAATGAGTCTAATTACTAAAAATTATGTGATGCTTGATTGTTTTAATAATTTGGGAGGAGCTGGTGTTTTATCTTGACTGCAGTAAGCAGTTTTGATGACATTTAAGAAAACCTTTTCTTCAGGGAAGGAATGAATCAAATTTTCATGTATTCTTTCATTTGCTTTTGGTTCTAGGCAAATATTTTCAGGTTATTGTCAAACAATTAAGGTAGGGCTCTGTTTTGGTTATCACAGAATATTAATTCCCGAAGATATTATTGTACACAAGTGAAGATTAGATAGCCTTGGGTAAAGGGCAGGTGTCTTAGTGGTGTCTGGCATTTTTTTATGATATACCCTAGAACCTTTGTTCTGATCTTTTCAAATCACATGGAGAAAATATTGAATCCAGGTTAGAAACAGGCAAATAGTTATGACCTTCATTTGAGGTATTAAACCTTTGTTTTGGAACAAAGATTTTGTTAGGCTGAAGTGCTGTAGTTTGAATTTAGAACGATGATAGCACTGAAGTTGAGAATAAACTACAGCAGCTACATTAATTCCTTCTACTTTTGACTTAACTCATGTAGTAGACATCCAAGGTGCTGATTCACAAACTTTTGGGGGGGAAATGGCTACTTTCTGGGTCTTGGTGTTTGAAGAAAAACATCATCGGTCTTCATTGTTGAATGTTTTAGAGCTGAGACGTGGCAGTTTTACTGGTTAACGTGATTTGCTGCTGCAAGCTACTGGCTGTGCCTTGCCAACCATCACGTGGGACCCACTGACCCAGCACATGAGAAGCCTTCGGGGACAGAGGGAGGTCTGGCATGGTGTCCTTTAAAAATGAAGATGTAGCTGATACAGTGTGTGTTCCAGTGCTTCTCTCTGGCAGTGCCTTTGTCTCTTCATATCCTCACTGGGTTTCTTTGGTCCACTATTTTATCTGTGAAATTACTTACTGTGACTCAGAGATGGATTTAGTGGTTATAAATTTTTTTTTTTTTTAGTTCTCTTTGTATTTCATGTCTGAAGAAATAATGACTTCAATAGCTAAGAAATCTTTAACAAGCACATGCCTACAGTTAGCCATCGACAAATGGTGTGTGAGTTTATTTTTTCCTCTCCCTTGATTGTACTTCGGCTGACAGAGGTAACTTTGCTGATGTTGCTGCACCTATTTCTAAGGCCAGGCATCTTTATCTTTGTCTTCTTTTACTGTATATCTTAGCTCTGACTTTAACACCATGAATCAGATGCATAATTGTATCTCATTACTTAAATCGCAAGTCTCCGTTAACTACAAAGGCTTTTTTCACCAGGACGAGACCTTTTATCATTAGCCATTATCTAACAAGACAAATCTTGACTGAATAACCTGAGAAAGAGGTGAGCTAAAATTTGCGTAAGCAGTATCCATAAATTTGGCTGTGTTAATACTGCAGGTGGACACGGATGCTATTTTAAGCAGAACATTGCAGAAGTAAAATTGGTTCCAAATCTTTGTCTGTTTTGAGAACTTTTCTGCCAAGGTTGCTGTAGCTTTTACTCTCTTCCTTTTCACCTGTGAAGCTCAATACGAACCCAGAATTAGCACAGGCTATGTTTCCTCTCTTCCTTTAGTCTTTTCAGGCTGAAAGGATGTCTGTGTATCCATACATCATTATGTATGATATATGAATGTGAATGTTATATATAACAAGAATGAGATTCTACCTGACAGATTGATTATTTTTTTAAATCACTGTTTTACTAATGTGCCATTCTGACAAATGAAAGGTAACTACTGAAGTATTAAAATACTATTACATAAAAAAAAAAGAATATCCTTACCCTGTAACACAGTGCCACACAAGGTAAGGAAATGTTTCAATGTGTACTTGAACCTATTCCAGCTTTTTTGAGTTTATCTCCCTCTCCCTGTTTCAGACGAAGGGGGCATGTTGGCATCATCCAGAAGCAAACACAAATGGAATAAAGCATTTGGAAGAAGCTTAGCAACTTTTTTGACTTGGGTTCCTTTTTGTGAAGCGTTCAGGACAGGAAATATTTTCTGGCTTTATGTGTTTATCATTTACCTATTTAACACAACATGGGCAGATTCATTCTATGGGGTCAAAATCTGCAAGTGATTGCAGTGTTACTTATGTAGAGAGAGAGATCGGAGCTGGCCGGTCAAAAAGGAATATTTGTGCTCAATTCAGCTGAATTTTTTTTATTTCTTCCATGTGGATTTTAAGTTGTCTCATCACTACATACAATAGGTTAGACTGGATTGGAAAATGAAATACCTTTGTGTTTCAAAACTTCTTTAGAAATGGCTGGTGGAGACACACGCGTACTATTCCTGAGCAGTCATGAAGTTCCAGCCACAACCTACCTACTTCCTCTCTGATTTTGGAGGTAGCTTTTGTAGTAAAGACTTTCTTCTAGACTTGCGAAAATGTCAAGCTCCCATCAATTACTATCTAAGCAATGTCCAAACGGCCCTGTAGACGTGAAACACTCCTCTTGGAGCTTTGCATGTGCTGTGCTATTTTAGTCCAGTATTATTTCTTTGTTTGTGGTGTTGAAAGTAAAATTACTGGTGTTTTTATGAAAAGTGCCCTTTCCTTTGAAATAAGGATAGTAGATATATGTGTGTGTGAGAGAAGCATTTATGGCAAATGAGGAAAAGTGATGTTTTCCATTAGATTTAGCTGTGACTATAGTAGTGTCAATAAATTGCATTTACACTTGGCCGATATCTATCCTGGCTCGTATCTATCCCCAAATACTTTAGCCATGTTTGATGCAAGCACAGCTAGTTGACTTTAACTGTTCTGGTCAAACTGTTGTAGACACTGCAGAAGTAAAGAAAGAAGCTTAAAAACACAAAATAATGTTCCTGGAATAGGGGGAAAACATGCGTGACTGGTTTTGTATGTTGCATGATTTATTTTACTGTTAGTGGATGTTAGTTTACCCTGATTAACATTAGAAAATAAAGTTAGTCAGCAGTCTCGTTGAAAGTTTTTAGGTATGTTAAAGTCACTGAAGTCCGTTACAGTTCTACCTTGGTTTCACAACAAATGGATAGAGTAGTGGTCTGCAGTTACTGAAAAATCCTTCTTTTTATGTTTTTATGGTCAGTGGGGAATATGGGGCTTTTCAGAAATTCCCCCGTGGCTGTGAAGTAATGCTCTTTTAGGTGTCGCAGCCAGACATCCGGTTCTGCAGTGTTTCTTGTGGGGCTGGGGTCTTCTACATGCTCCGTTGTATACTCTGTGGAGATCTAAAGATGTCTGCCCTTTCCTCATCCTAACCTTAGGCCATGGAGTAAGGAAGACGGGAAAACAGCAGGGTGCATAACAGAGATAAATGGATTTGCTGAAATCTCAAAATGGATTTCAGCAAATCTGGGCTTTAATCTGTTGGAGTGTGGGAAGGAAATCTATACTTCATTTTGGGCTTGGCTGGTGGTTTGAACTTTTTATTAGCTGAGCGGGCGCTAGTTTCTTCTTTTCCTGTTGTCAGGCTCACCTACGTGTACGCAGTAAAGCTGCAATAAGTGAACTGCCCCTCAGAGACACAAGTATGAAGGTGCTTGTGTAGCATCGTATCTCCGTGATAAATATGTTATTTTGTCTTCATATGTATTACCGACCTAAGAGAGCTTGAAAATCACCACTCGGACCTCTGGATAAACTACCTCAAGTATTTATGTGGAGTTGGGGAGTTTCTCTGTTCATGAGAGATTTATGCTATGAGCCGTTACAAAAGTGGAATTATTTCTCCACTTATGACAAATTTTCTACAGATCACTATTGAGGTCAACGGCTTGAAAGTTTGAAAAAGTATCTGCAGAGTTATTCCAACTATCTCTCTAAAGGACAATTAAATTAGTTATTTTTAAAATATTTATGTAACTTTCACTAAAGAAAATGGAGGCTTGTGAGAGGGGATTCAGTGGCTGAACACAAAGTTGGGGAAAATAATGTATCTGTTGTTGAGATAGACTTAAGGAATAAGCAATAGTGAGTAAAAGACTTTCATTCCTCTTGTTCTCCAAGACATTGTAAGCAAAAGGTTCATGGTGTCATCCAGAAGCAGTTCTGGCACTTTAGCTCAATGGGTGAATATGCTACTGTCTGTTTGCGCACTTGGACATATCCAGCAGTTGAGTACTCAGAATAAAATTGCTTTTCGCTGAGAGGCGATAGGAAATGGAGGAGATTTTTCATATTAGTACATTTGTATGCTCCCCTGGTGATAAAATGAGGGCTGGGGATTACATAAAAGCCTGATTCCTTAGTGCTGTCTTGTCTTTTCTTTCTAAAATAAGACTATTCAAGTTTTATTTTTTAAAGTGGGGGTGAGAAAAGTCACCTCAGTAAAGCATCGCAGAACTCTGCTGACCTAGCACAGTAGTGTGGTTCATTAACAGAGCCTCAGAGTACTCCCATTTTGATACCAGTTCTCAGTAATATATCGGAATCTCTAAGAGCAGATAGGATTTATTATTTAATAACGTGATCTTATCCTTTCTAATGGTATATGAAAGATGTTTGACAAAGCCTCGTTCACTGTTGTCTTTTTTTTCTCTACATGCATAAAAAGCAAACTGAATTTTAACCGCACAGAGTAGCTTCTTAATATGAAGAGTTGTTTTGGCGTCTTTCTGTGATCATGAGGTGTTTTGCTATGAATCAGACTAAAATTAATGTAATCTTTCATGGACTACACTGCAGTGATCTCCTCCTCTGTAATTCCTTAATATTTTTCACAGAATAGATGAGGCTAGACAGAGCCACTGGAGATCATTTTGTCCACCCTCCCTACTCAAAGCATGACCCCCTGGAGCAGGACCATGTGTAGCTGGGGTCTCAATATCTTGAGAGATGGAGACCACACAACCTTGCTGGGCAGCCTGTCTTGGTCTTTGACCGCCCTCGCAGTAAGCAAGCATTATTGTAGCAGGGAACCAATGAATTTTTATGTCTGCATTTTTTGAAAGTGGTAATTTAGGGTGGGAAGACAACGTAGACTTTATAAAAAAAAAATGAGACTTTATAAAAAACTCTTCAGAGCTGTGTAGCAGCTCTACTGTGATCATTTACTCTAAGCTGCATCCAGCTGGAATCTGTGAAAAGCCCACTGCCTGCTTAGTTGGATGCTTGGGTAAGGTCGGAAGTCTTGAGCCTGTGGAGATAAATGAGTCACTGTAGTCTTTTGGGGGCATGAGTCAGGATACCTATTTCAGCAATTTAATTTAGAATGGTGTTTTGTGGTTTTTCTTCTCTCCACTGATGAGGCTGATTCATTTTAATTGTCAAAAACTACATTGAAAGAACAACTCATGAAAAATAGCTCTTCCTGAGAAACCTTTGTTTCAGATGAGCAACCCATGTCTTGCTTTTCAAGTCTATGTCAGTGTGTTACAGATATTGTTCAGGACAGAGTGATCAACCACAAGTTATTTTGTCATGGAACAAGTTTAGTGCTTTTGATGCAAGGCTTATGAGGGCTGCAGACTACCAAGAATCATTTCTGTTTATTAGAATGAATCCTTGAGGTCATTCCCAGCATATGAAAGCAGAGATCTTAATTAGGATAAGTTCTAGGTCTTAAAGAAATTGATTATGAAAGCTTAGGAAATGGGAAAAGATCTGAAGAGAGTGCTGTTCTTAGCATTGTTAGTGCTGAAATCTGTTAGTGAATTTGAAGAAGAGTTTTAATGGCTTTTCTGTGGGCGAAAGAGACAATTTTGTTATGTGTTGGTTAAAGAGTTCTTTTTTTTTTTTTTAAAGGCTTTATTTTAAACCCGCCCGAGAAATGCACATTTTTCTGTGGGCGAAAGAGACAATTTTGTTATGTGTTGGTTAAAGAGTTCTTTTTTTTTTTTTGAAAGGCTTAATTTGAAGCCAGCCAGAGAAGTGCACATTATTAAAATAACTCCTGTACTCCTCATTTGCATCAATCCAAGGCTTTCTAGTTACTGCGGAGCTGTAAATCTACACGCGTGGATTTTTATGTATGGATAGATTTATATTATGTATGGACAGAAGGACGTTTAATAGAGACTTATAGTGAGACTTGTGCAATATATGGAAGTAACCTAGTTCGGATTTCCACTTTACATTTAAGATAATTGTGTAGAATGATCATGTCTGTTTGCTCCCATTTCGTTTAGCCGAATTTTGATTCTCAGAGAGGGGATCAAGCTACCAAAATGATATGCAATGCTGCCAGGTTTCCCAGAAACTTCAGGTTAGTAATTAGTCTTTCACTACATGAATCAAATCTTCTTTTGATCAGAAGAGAAAATTAATTCAATAGTGTCAGCCTGAGCCCAAGCTGGCATTTGTCGACATTGCAGAACCACCACCTAGTTTGTCACTTTTTGCTTGCCTGATTTGAGAGCAATTTAGAGCTGAAGTAACAGGTGTACTTTAGATTAAGATTTATATGTACAAGCAAGGCTCTACAAAGCGTTTGCCTGTAGCTGCTGGCACGCTGCCTCGGGCTGTGTAGGAATTGCCCTTACAGATCAGAGCGAGAGTCCATCTAACTCAGAGTTTGCTGCCTGACAGCTTCTCCAGAAGCAAGGAAAAACGCCCGTGGCACACGGTTCAGGGATACCCAGCCCGTTACCTACTGTCAATCTCATATTAGCAGAGGCCACCTTCAACTCTCACGCAAGAAGACATTGCATCTCTTCTAATGCCAGATAACTTCCATTCACATTATTATGTTATATTTTTGTATACTGTCTATCTGTTATTTTAAATTTCGTTCTCTTACAGTTAGTTCCACAGTTCACTCTGTATTGCATAAAACCCGACCAAACAAGCACCGCTTCCTTTTGCATTTTCGACTTTGCAATTTCATTGCTGCCACTTTGATCTCTGAGACAGACTAGAAATTGCTAGTACATGGTTCTTATGTAATATATCCTTAGATCATCTTGCGGTTTGCGTGTTTCCATCTTTTTCCGTGCCTCCCGCGCTGTCACAGAGTCGCCATCAGAGAGGGGTCATACCGGTTTGCAGCAGGGAAAACAATTCCTGGACTGACATACGACTTACGTCACGTATGTGAGTCAAAAACAGCAGCAGGGAGATCTCTAAGGCAAGATACTGCTTGTGCTCTATTCGCTTCAATTAAAACAGACCATGCTGCCTGTTCCCTGCATTGCGTTTTGGGGCGCGTGAGTGTGCTGGTTTTGAGGAGCAGAACATACAGACTCTTCCTGTGTAGAATCGCTTCCCGTGAACAGGCACAGGACAGCGATACCGCGTGTGCGTTTTCTAGTGGCAGAATAGATGTGTGCCTGGTGTGTGGCTTTTTCTTTTAAGTGTAATCTTTCTCATCACTAATGTGGTACAAATGATTACTATCAGCAAAAGAAAATAAAGTTGAGGAGTGTAGGGTGGTTTTGTTACTGCTATGGAAGTACAGTCAGTCAGTCGCCATCATTATTTTGTACCATAAAGCACCTGTATTGTCTAGCTTCACTACTCCTTTCTTATAGCTCACTTTGATTTACAGTGCATATTGAGCCCTGTTGGAATGCTGCTATACATTAGTATGAACATAAATCTATTTTTTCCTTTTTGAACTAGACATTCCTGCTTACCTCAACTTAACACTGTTAAATTCTGCAATATCTTTTGCATGCGTTTTCCAAGAGTCAAGCTCGTGGTGGCCAGCTATGTTACATTCTCATTAAAGGTGTTAAAAAGATGAAAGAGTTTATTCGTGAGCGCTGCTGCCCTGGGTGCGTCTTGGCACATGATTGCGTAATGCTTCTCCAGACCTTCTCCTCCTCTGTGAAAAATTAAGGGGAAGTGACAGTGTACTGAACAGTTTGTTCAGTTTGGGTTTGTTTTTTTTAATCTTATGACTGTTTGTCCCGCCTGTGCTGCATCTGACCATGTAGTAAAAGGGTAACCTGGAAAACTTGAAAGCTCTAAAAGTAGTTGGAGAAGAGAAGCCTTTTGCTTGTGGAGCAGAAGAGGACAGAATTAACAGACACATTTTCAGCTTCCTAATCGGCAGTAGCAGCATGCTGCTGCTAAACCAGCTTGGCTCTTTATTATTGACAGTTCACAAGTTATTTTAAAAGACATTCACAATAATAGTCCTATTTAATTTCTAACTTGACTTTTCCTCCCCCACTTCCTTTTCAGCTGGAGCGTTTCAGTTGCATGCCACACCAATAAGCACTGTTAGTTACTGGTTTATGGTGGAATACGTTTATTCTCAGTAGCCACAGTGCATTGTGTGTAGATCTTTGGTGATACAATTTGTTTCAGATGTTGGTTTTGAATATGTTGTTTTTAAGAATGAGTGGAGAACGAGCGAGCTGAATGTGACGTTAGGAGAATGTAGCAGCTCGGCCAAGTCTATCACTGACTTTACTAAGTGACAGAGGCAACACCGAAGCAATCAGCGCAACTGTCTGCTGTGCCTGCCAAGTACCTACGAGTTATATTATGTGCCAAAAATACTTTCCACAGCTTGCCATGTGTTTACTGCAATGACTTGAGTCAGATGTGGGTGCTGGAGGAAAATAAGGAGTGAGAAAACCCATTTGGTAGTTCAATGTGAAGCTGCCACTTAGAAAGGGATCAAATTATACTGATGTTTCTGGTGGTTTTAAACCTTTGCAAATATTAAACAGGAATCAGTGGTTTTCTCGCTTGACCCTCTTCTGCTTCTGCGTGAACTCCAAGCTCTTCTCGTGCTGGTCTCTTGATGACACTTCCTTACCATTTTAAGGACTTCTGTATTTTCTTTCCTTTCTTATATTGCATTCCCTCTACTCCTTACAATTGACTTTTTGGCTAAAAATAATAATAAAAATGCCCTTATGCAGTCTTGATGTTGCTTTTCCTAATGAAAATGATTGAGGAAGTACTTTTTTTTTTTTATTCCTGGGCACCTTCACCAAAGATTTATTACAGCCTGGCTGTAGTACAGAAGCAGCTTTCTTCAGTGTTTTATGATCTCCCTCACCTTTCTGGTTATGACAGTCCCATTTCCTCCCCCTTCTACTTGCCCTTTGGAAATAGGGACTGTTACTTTCTCCAATATCACTGCCTCAGCAATTTCTGGTAGGTTGGCTTGTTTTCTTCTGCCATGCCAGTGCTAGCCCAGAAATTCAAATGTTTCCTCTTCTGCTAGCATCCATCCTTCTGCTTCATAACTCTTGGCAGGGAGAAACTTGTCCCGAACGTGACTGTTCCTGGACCTGTAAACTTGCTTTCACCAGCACTTTGGCAGAGGGACCCAGCCTGACATCTGCGTAGGGATGCTCTTCTTCACGCGCCTGGTACCAGCAGTTCCCAACCTAAGCCTGGCAGCGCACAGAGAGGCTGTACCTAGGCTCTGGAGAGCCACGCAACATGTGCGGAGTGGTGAGCTCCCCAGGCTTTGCTCATTCGTCCTCAATAAGCAGAGCTGTGACAACTCCTGTGGGATCTGAGGTCTCCCCACCTGTCCTAGCTCAGCTCCTAGACATCTTTGCCATCCAGGATTTGTGAGGGAAGACAGAATGAACTAGATTTGATTATAGTAAAAATTAAATACTTGGTAGGAGATTGGAAATACAAGTTGCAAGAAGACGTTACATGGCGTGCTGTTGCTGTAACAGGCACAGTAACGGGCAAGTCCCTTCTAGGCTCCGAGAGCATCCTGCTGCTTTGCTGGCCGTGCCTGCATCCTGCCCTGTCCGCACTGCCAAACCGCGGGCTGAAGGACTCTCTTCACTTGCAAGGGACCCCTGGCTGTCATCTCATCAAACTGCCAGCTCTGAGCAGGTCTGGGTAAAGCAGAGAATATAATTTAAGAAGCAAGAGTTATACAAATAGCTATTAATATCATGCCCTTGGCACCGCACAGAGGTGAAATGTGACAGTTAACTGGAACAAATGACGGGGCTGGGAGAAGGGCTTCTGACCTGTGTAACACTCCCTTTGTGCTGATCTCTTGTTCCACGGGACACCGTCAGAGAGTGGATGAGAAACAAGTTCGTGGAGACAAGATCGGGAGATTGTTAGGAGAACTCACTAAACTGGAAAATTAAAATCAAACTCTTATTTCTCTTTTGTGTATTATATACTGTGTGTGAAGGAAATGGAAGGGACAATACAAATTAAGAAAAAAAAAAAGCAATGTCACAAAGTCTGTAAGATTTTGCTTTTGGTACTTGCAGGATTTGCTTATTGGCTTGTATTTCGAGTGTTATTTTTATTTGCAGTAATGTTGACCACTTCCAACTTTCTCTTTCACTTACCGTTTAAATTCGTAGGAGTTCATAAAATTGAAAAAACAGTGGTTAATCTCTGTGCCTGCACGCCATAGTCGTATCCATGTCATAACACCAGTGATACCGTAACTGGGGATTGGTTTTGCTCCTTTCCCAGGCATCTGCAGAGTGCACTCGATGTGATACCAATGCTTTTGTTAAAAAGGCTTTGTGATTGAAACCATCTGTACCTCACTTTCCAAATACACCTAGGGATTTGTGGAAGAAAATTATATTTGAATCCATTGATTCATTGTGATGTAATATAGAACCTATGTGGGTTTGAGCTTATTGTTCATTACAGAAACATACAGGTAGCGTGTAAGAAAACAGTGCCAATTCACCATAAACATAGGTAAGACCTTGACAAAACTCCTGAAAGAGAATGACATGAGATTGGGAAACGAAGAATTTCAGCTCGCAGAATAACAGCTGCAAAGTTTTTATCTTTAATGTCTCCAGTTGTGTTGCTGTGAAAATGAAATCTTTGAGCAAGGAAACAATTTCAATTAACTGTGCTCAGCGTTCTGCAAGGAGTAACTGGTTTGAATGAAATACCTGAAAATTACTAATAATCTTCCTCAGATCTCGCATAAGAAAAAGAAATACTGCTTCTGCAGCGGAAATGCGCTGATAAATACAAGATAAGTTACCAAGGAAATATTCTCCAGTAGAGCTTGGGATCCCTTCTGCTGGGCTGTGGGCGAGAGAAGCGTTTTAGCAGCCAGTTCTTCCATCTGTACTACAGCAGGCTGGCAGCCAGGGCTCGAGCTTGATCAACAGCCTCAAGGGGATACGGCTTCCCAGCCAATGAGTAATCTGTTTGGCCGTTTTGTGTTTTGTAGATTGAATTTTTTTTTTTTTGTTAAACTCGAAATTGCCAAAGTAGCAGCCCACCTGCTTCCCAGCCAATGATTAATCTGTTTGGCCGTTTTGTGTTTTGTAGATTGAATTTTTTTTTTTTTTGTTAAACTCGAAATTGCCAAAGTAGCAGCCCACCTGCCAGCAGTCCAGCCTTTGCCAAATAATTTGTGCTGGCATCCAAATTATCCGGAAAGTCCAATTCAAAAAACAGAGCTGCAGGCAGGAGGAGAGGAACATTGAAGACATTTTGAAACAGTTTCACTGACAGGAAACCATTTTTTTTTTTTTTTTCTTTTTTCCTCAGAGGAGAACAATTCCGTTTGATTTCTACCTCCTACAAATGAGTAGTAGTTTGCTGCGCAGCGTATGGCCTGCAGCAGGGGTGCAAAGAAGTGATTTCAGCAAGCTGAGCCAAAGCAGGCCTTGATGGAAGTCCTCCAAGGAAAAATCTCTGTCCTCGCAAAGGCTGGGTTGGATGGTTCAGTAGGCAGCCCTCCTTCCTCTGGAGTCTGTCTGTCTGTCCCCCAGCCCTATGGGCGGCAGGTTTCCACAGCATGCTGAGCTTGTGTTTACTGAGATGGTGCATCTTAGTTGGGTATGAATGAGAGAGCAGATTGAATTTGAGATTGAGTATTTTTGCCAGACGGATCAGCTAAGAAATTGGGGTAACGTAAACATGGATGTAGAGACATAAGTAATAATTGACATGAAAGATGGCAACTGTAGCATCATCCAGCCAATGTGTGCCACAGAAGCTGGATTCTTCTGAAAGTCAGGAGATTCCAGGAGGCCAAGAACTGGAAAGTTTTGGCTTCAGTGTTGAAGGGAGTTCAGTCCTGCATTGTCTTTAAACGTCAGCAATTTTACTGTGGTGGCGCTATGAGTCCAAAACATTTTTTAGAGATGTCTTCTAGTAAATTCTAGACAGTCAATGCCAAGCAACGCTACTGCTGTCTTGTATTTTGTTGCTCATCCTTTTACGTCAAAGCCAGTAGCTCAAGGGACATTTTCCATCTGTGAGAGAGAGGAGGAGGAAACCAAGAAACGTGAAGTGTCCAGGCAGAATCGAGGTCTCTTGAACTGAATGATGCTCTGGGTTTCAGGTGAAACATCTCCCTTGAACGGGTCCTTGTGCCCGTGTTATTTAGCACTAGTAGTTTGCAGGCTGCTTACTACTTTTCAAACATCTTCCGTTCCTGTTTACTTTGGACAGAGCCAAAGGCCGTCTGCAGCTGGCAAGACTTAGTCTTCGGTACATGAAGTTTTTTGAAATAAATGTCTAAGGCTCATGCTGCAGCAAACCTTTGGCACGTGAACAGAGTTTTATATGCCAGTTTGTACTAGCTTGGCAGAGCATACAATCTGGTGCATTTGGACTTAGCAAAACAGTGTATTCGAACTCAGCAAAGAATTTAAGTGTGCGCCTAACTTCACCGCAAGTTAGCAAACCACAGAAGAACCTTAATGCTTTGTTCAGCAATGGGCCATAGTGCGGGAGTTTAAGGCATTTTCACAATCAGAGCTCATGTGGTTTCTAACCAAAAGAAGAAAAACACCAAGAGGAACTTGGGTTAAATCAGAGTTGCTCACTTGCTGCAGTAAACATAACCATTTCAAAAGACTTACTACAAGAATACCATAGTTGATAAAAACATTTTATATTTTAAATATGGAGGGCAGATAAGGTATATTCTAAAGGGGCATTTACCTCTGTAAGAACAGTGGAGTGTGGTTGCAGTGATTACCGTGCTCTTTTTCTCACTGCGGTGCTGGCTAACGCAGTTATTCGCTATACTAAAGGCGCATTTGTCTAAAAGAAGATGTATTACTGCGTGTTGATTTTGGCAAACATGGTTGTTTTTAATGATTTCTTTTGTTTGCATGAATTTATGGAGTGCACTTTACCAACGTTTCCAACTGCACTCTGTTAGTGGGTAGTTTTCTTTCAGTGCATTTCATTTGTATGCCAACATTGCTTACAAATAGTATATCTTGTGCTTTACTGTTCATTATGGGATTGGTTTTAAGATTTGGCATTTTCATTACTTTTTTGTGTGTGTATTTTTTCTTTTCTTTTCCATTTGGCATAATTATGCACTCGTGATTATTACCTGCATAAGTCAGCTAAGCATTTCTTTGCTTGAATGTTAATCATTCTCAATTCTTCCCCCACTAAGTGTGAAGTTAATAGTATTGCTAACTGGTTTCTTTGAGACTGCATGCTGAAAAACATCTCACATTAACAGGCTAATTGAAACTGTAGCTAATGTATTGGTCAGAGTTCGTAAGATTTCTAAAGGCTTCTTGCAGCGATCTTATAGAGAGGTCCTGTGGCAATTATCTTAAACAATAGACAATGTATGTAGTGAGCTATTCAGACTGGAAATTCAATGCTTTACGTGCCATTTGCGGTACTGATTCCATCACTTTGCCTGGTTTGGGCTTTGGAAGGGCTATTGGTGGAGCAAAGCCTTAGTCAAACAGAACAAAAGGCGCTGTAATTTTGTTTTGTCCTGTTATGAATGGTTCTTATGATTCAGTGCATGGGTCATGCATGCATGCAGTGGACTTGCTTTCTTTGTTGTATTTTATGCAACTAGAGTATTTTTTTGTTTGTTTTCAACTCAATAGAAAGTACTGGAAATCCTGACATTTAAACTAATTATTGGCACCCACCTGTTTTTAAATTTAAGGGATGTGCTTTCTGCTGCATTACTAAGGGTGAATTTGGCTTTCTGCATAACATCTGTGTCCCCTCTCTCTCTCTTAGCTATCTACTTAAGCCAGTTGTCTGAAATTTTAGATGGCTTTGGGTTTTCCCCCTTGGGGAAGCTGGGAAAAAAATGAGAGTACAATCTGTCCCTCTTAAAGTTAGCAGCAAAACTCTCTTGATGTAATACCATGATATCATTCTAATCTCTGTGCTGATTCTTTTAGAAGATAGGAGGGCAAATTGGTTGACATAGATTGCAAATTGTTTTGATAGATTTTATAGACTAAGCCCTCATTCATTACACGAACCTGAATCACTGGAGGCAGCAGTGTGGAAAAAATTCAATGTTGTCCTCAACTTTTCTTTAAGAACAAACCTTTAACTAAGACAACCTGTGGAATTAAATGGATGCTGGTTCAACTATCCAGTTGTGGGGGCTTTCACGCCAGACCTCTGCCAGTTGAATGACTGGAACCCACAGGCTGGTGGGGAGGGACAGATGTCTGAAACACATGGGCATCGGGGAAATGGAGGGAGAAACGGTGTAAAATGAACTTGGGCACTTCTGTGCCAAAGTTTGGTTTCGTTTTATTTTTAAGTGAAGTTTTGGGTTTCTCTAAGCTCTTTCCATTACAGTTTTTAAAGCAAGATGCAGTCTCTTTCCTGAAATGTCTTCTGGTAAGCTATAATTACTGAGTACATAGTAAATATTACTCCACAAAGTACTGTGGATGTGTTGAGTATGGTCAGAATACGTTATTGTAGTGGATATTTCTAGGTATGGAATGCTGTAAACTTTCAAAAAGTAATCTGCCTTGAGGGCATGGAAAAAGGAAGGAATTCGAATGTGTGGTTACTTTAGCACCTATGGTTTTCCCCATGAAACTCCATAGTTTATTTTATGCTGTAGACACTACGTGGATCACTGCCCAATGTATCTCAGTATTTCCTCTTGGCATCCCATGGGCGTACAGACTGATGTGTGATGGAGCAGGCTTCGGGGAGCTCCGCACAGAGGAGCCTCGAGGACCGCGGATGTGCCTGGTCCTGTTCTGTCAGGGGAGCGTACAGAGTCATCGCAGCAATTGCGGTGCTAATCCAGCTCCTCAGTGTGGGAGCATGTTTTGTTTAACTTTGTAAAACAATAATAATAACGATGTCAGGCACATGCAGACATTTCTCAGTGAGCAATAAAGAAAAACGCCTTTTAGCTCCTTGCCAGGAGGAAGGAAAATCAGCATTGTCTGTGCACGGACAGGGGCAAAGAGCCACGTGCTCTTGGGTGAGGATGCAAAGGCTTTCTGGTCTCTCTGCAGCCTTTCTCCACAGTCTGAATTGAAAAAAAAGGCAGTGGCAGTAGGAACAGGCATTGCTAAGAGTACATACTCCAGAATAATACATTTTGAGTGAGGACCAAATGACTATATGTCTGATGACTTCTGCCTCATAGAAAGAAATCAGTACCTTCAATCAACCAGCAATAGCCCCAATTACCCGCTTCAACTTTCTCTTAGCCACAAAGAGCTATCACCTAACAAGGCCAGAGTTCTCCCAGTACCTCTAGAAGCATACTGCATGACTTTGTCATGACCATGACAAATTTAGTCCTAATCCTGTTAACCTTTTCCACAGTCTGGACCGATGGCTGGAGGACAAATAGTTACAGTCATTAGGCTGACCCTGAATAGAGGATTTTGATCAACACTTGCATGCATTATAGTAAGAGTACTGAAAGATTTCTTTGTCATCACTGCAGCTCTCAGCTGGACCTCCAAACACTTGTTTTCAGGATTCCCTCTTCTTCAGATCTGGTTTCAAGAAGTCCCTTTGGAAGAGCTTAGGCAACAAGTAATTATTAACTGATATTCTTGATGGTGAATAACCAAACCAGTTTTGGCACTGCAGGCACTCGATCTTCCCTCTGTCAGTTTTCACAAAAGAAAAATTTGTCTTTATGTTAGACTTAGTAAAGTTCCTTTGACATGTAATTTCCAAATTTCATTAAGACAACGCTTCAGAGCCGCGCTTGGGATGGGAAACCAAGGATTTGGAGTATTCGCAGTTCTAGTGACATACAGTCTTTCACTTTATTGCAGTAGCTTGTCCCGTCAAGGTCAAGAAAGCTTACTGCTTGCTGGTTGTTAGCATATCAACTTGCAGCAGAGCTGAAAGGTAATCTTACAGCTCAAGGGGGATTTTACAAGATATTTACAGTATTTTAAGGCAGTTATCAGGAGGTAGTATATGTTTAAAAGAGAAGGGTGTTCAGGGACAAAAATTGGAAAAGGTAAAAACCCAACTGTGTTCTCTAATGAGATGCTATTTAATTTTCTTTAAATAGTTGTCTTGATCAAATTCAATAGGATTTTTTTGGGAGAAGGGAGGTAGGAATATTTGGAGACAACACTATTTGTAAGGTAACATGAGGTTTAAGACCCCAAAGTTCAGAATTTCCTTTCATTTTTCACTGTTGGTTTCAGCTTCTGGTTTATGTCAACTTCAGTCTTTCAGGCATCTTTTTGATGAGCTAATTTTATTCCTAGACGTAGCAAAAAAGCAACCGGGTTTGTATCTGCGGGCAGATCTTGAATTAATAAGGGCATTTTCTGCTGCAGAATGTTACTGCTACAGTCAGATACCCAAGAAACCACAGCCAGCCACGTGTTCCACTGTACACTTGAGAAAAACAACTCGGTGCAATTATGCAGTGAGAGCTTTCCAGGTTGTGCACCAGTTCTTACTTTCTGCAGTTACTAAGTGTGCTAACTGAATAGAAAATCTTGGCTCTTTTGTGGATATTAATGAATATGTTGTCTCCTACAATGAAATAGAGTGGTAGTCTTAAAAGTTCCCAGCAGAATACTCGAAGTTTAAGTCAATACAGAAAGAACAGATAGTTCTGGTATGCTCACTCTTGTGTCTCTCCTGTAAACTTCACAGACTGAGTAAACTGTACATTTTAATTACTTATACTACATTTACCTTGTATTTAACTTTTTTGTTTGTTAACCAGAACATTGCTGATCTTTAAAGAAAACCTAATAGCTGATTGTATCTTTACTTGATAAGACCTTTGTTGTAAAATTACGTATCTTACAGATTTGCAATGTTGTTGAACATATATGTAAGGTGGAAAATATGCTGTATTAGATGCATGATTTTATACACACAAACACATATAGAAGAAATAAAAATTATATACAATTAAGAATATAATATATAATTGTTAGTATATATTGCAATTTAACGTTTTTGCCGAGTTAATTTGAAAGTGTGTAGTTACAGATGGGACTTTGTGATCACTAATAACCTCTTTGATCACTTAGTCTTTTTGTCACTGTTGTCTTTCTCCGTGTTGTTTTTATTGTGTTTGTCAAACACACTCCTGAAAACTTTTAATCCTCTTAATTTTTTTAAAGATGATCCTTTATTTCCTGCTTCTTTCTTCAACTGCTTGCTGGAAGAGCATAGAGAATGTGGAGTTAGATTCTTTACTACGCAGATCGTACTCTATCTCCCTCTCAGTTTTAAGGGACTTCAGCTGGCTTGATTAAAACAATAGAGACAGCTAAGGGCTTCTGCAGAGACACGCTTCCCTCAAGTCCAAAATGTTTGCTTTTTCACTAAAACAGAGATGGAATATTTTGGAAAAGAAACTTGAAAGCCTTAGTCGCCATCTCTTACCCATTAGAGGTATAAGGAACGGTTTGGGGTGCTCTCAATCGGCACAGATGGAGAATGGAAAGGCTGATATGTTAGTCAAAAATGCGCTAAGAATGCAGATCAAAACGGGTGTGTTATACCCAGATAGAATCTCAGACATGATACTTTCAGCAAAGGGAAAGACTAGTCTACAGCAATCTGTTAAAGACGTGGGATCTTGACAGCCAATATTACAATTGCTCAAAATGTTACCCTGGTGATTACAAATTCCTTTCAAAAGATGCCCAGACTCTGTGGATCAGCTGTGGGGAAATAGGATCTCTTTTTGAGGTTCCCTTTCAAACGGTTCAGGCAAATTCCAGGCTCTGAGCTGCAATTGTATACATTTCTAAGCCTTTGCTGGGCTCCTGCCCTGCTACTTGTTCTGCTATCTTTTTAGCTGCCTGTTTTGTAGCTTTACAGTTAAGTATGAGCTGCGGCAAACAAACCGCAATAACAACTCTCTCCCTTGTTAGTCATGTCCATCCTGCACCCTTTGCAGACAAAAAGAATAGACACGTCACTTCCCCATTTTGTATAATGAGGTTTTTCTGCCAGCGTATTCACCACCAGACACCCCTCTGGCTGGTACAGCTGCAATCTGCGCGGGCTGGCACGCGAGGGCTTTGTCATAAAGATCTCTGGTGTGCGGGTCTTGCTTCCAGGAAAATGACGTATAGGGTCTTTTTTCCCCCCCCCCGCCAATTAACCAGACCATGGG
>NW_010433273.1:130968-135834 GCF_000710305.1 Buceros rhinoceros silvestris | reverse complement strand
GTCGTTTTCCCCCCCCCCCCCCGTAATTAAATCAGCCCATGGTGATGATCATATTGGTCTGAATGAAGAAAATCCATCTTCTAGCAGGTTGGAAATGTAGGCAGAAAGATTTCTGTTGTTCTAGGTATGAACCAGAACAAAATCCAAACAAGTCGTGAATTTTGGGCAGCAGTACGCTGACAAATTAAGTCAGAGCAAGATTTGGCATAACCATTTTCTTGTTAACATCCAACTGGCGATGGCACAGTTGGTAGAAGAAAGGTAGCTCATGTAACCATCTTTAGAGAAGGGACAACTTGATTAAACTACCTAAAAATAGCTCCAAGAAGTAACCTACAAAAATAGGTTAATTAAATAGTGAATGGGCATTGGGAGAACAGACAGGGACTAATGTGATCATTAAGTTGACTCTATGCTAAATTTATTCAGTAGCAGAATTCAATTTTTTCCCCCCAAGGTTAAAAAGTGATAATTCAAGGAGTGCAGAGCGCTGTAGGTCAGCTGACATGAATCCCTGTCCCCCTCCACTCCCCAGCACAAAGTCTTTTGGGATGGTAACTGAATAATATTTTTTTAATAATAGCATATTGCACAGTTATAGTTGTAGGGATTTCTAAAATGAATATATCTGCTGCAGGAAGTTGTGTCATAGTCCTGTCAGATTACGAAGATGGGTCTGGTGAAGCCTGCTGTCTCTGTAACTCAGAACAGTGGGACAACATTTTGGGAGGAAAATCAACAATTTGAAACTATTTCCATATTACCTTATTAATTGTTAGGTTTCTTCTGAGGTATTTTGCTTTTAATGGCTGATGCTGGAGGATGTGAATTGACGGATATAAAGCCTGTAAACTTGAGCTGCTGATATGGGATTAGTGATTTTTATTCCTACTGTTACATTTGAACCCACAAATAGCAAATCTGACAAGGGAAATGCAGTACTGTCAAGCCTTGCCAGCCCAACCTGGCAGAGCTCAAAGGAAAAAGAAGAGCAGAAGATAAATAATAGTTTGGTCAATTTTTTTCTCAGCTCGGTTTCATTGAGATCTTCTGGTATTTACTGTGATCCAGCCAGCTTCACCAGCACATCAGCTTCATCTTTGCCCTATCAGCTGGCTGTGATGCACCTCCCCTGCAGGGGAAATGCTTGTCATGATGCAATTACATATTGTTTCCATACCTAAAGAGAAGAACACATCTGTTACAAGAAATTCTTACTGGTCTTTCAACTGGCCACAACTCATGCAAGAAGGAGTAGAAGGAATAATTGAGTTTGGTGACTCTGATGATACTCACGTTGTAGTTCAGAGTCCAGCAAAGCCTGAGAGAATTGCTTAATGCCTCCCCAGGGTAGAGCGGGAAAGCTTTGTAGCATGGGGCTCCGTAACCAGAGAGACGAGATGTTGCAGGTGAGCTTAATCCTGCAGAGATTGTGTTCTCTCAAAACCTTGTTTTTCTTTTACTCAGTACTGTTAAAAGGGAGGAGTGCTATTAGCAAATGCAGGTGGTGACCGTGCTGGTGGTAGACTTGGATGTGCTTGGTGAGGAGAGCTGGAGGAAAACTTGTGGGTGTGACCAAAAGTGGAAATAGACAGATGGGACTTTTTGGCCACAGGGTTTACCAGAGTGGTATCAGGGTTGTCTGGAGAACATCTAATAGTCATCTATCTGACAGAAGCCGTCATGCTCCATTGCTGCGTCACCTTTTAGTCCTTGGCCTGTGACTCTGGCTGTTTCTTTAGGGCAGGAGCGCTCATCTGCTGTGGGGTAAGAGCCAATCCCTGCCTTAACCTTCCAGCCTTGGCTGAGTCTTTGCAGGCATGGGGATTGCCGAGCTGAGAAGTTGCCTGTGGCTGTTTGTTTCTGCTTTGTTAGGGAAACAAAATTTTAGTGTGTGGGTTTTTTAGTAAGCTAACAAGATTATGATAATGATGCGCCTGATTCATGTTGCTAATTTATTATATCGTGAAAATGACTCCACGAAGCCCCAGCCTTGGGCTGATCTGTGAGGGCAGACTGCTGAGAGCAAGGGCTCTCTGAAAAAGCTGCTTGTCTTGATACTTTCGAAATATACAAACTCAGAAAACTCTTCCACCAGTAGAGCACAGAAAGCTATGTCTGTGCTCTCTGAAGTTTGGTTAGCAGAGTACAGCTAGTGTGGGAAACTTCCAAAAGGCTATTAGAGGTCTTTTCCAGTAAGCAGCATTGAAGGAGAAAATCGACAAGCATTTGTTTGATGAAATATAGTCTAGCTGTGGTAATTAGATCCCAGTAGGATGAGTTCTGTTTTTTCTTTTTATTTGTCTCCACCCAAAGGTTGATGTACAGTAAGATGTCATTGCTTCAAGGATGCAAAGAAATGGAATATTTAAAGATCAGGGCAGCAAAACCAAAAGCACTTGGGGGCATACCAAAATGCAAATGAATCCTAAAGTTTCTTGCCTCTGTGTACTGCTAACAGGTGAGAAGGTTTTTGTGGTTTGTTTTGTTTTTTCATAGCTGAGTGTTTTCACATCATCTGACCAAAAGTGTTTCTCACAGTGAGGGTTCCTTGTATTGCAGGGTTCAGTACAAAAGGCAGATGATGTGGCTGCTGTGAGTGAGGTCATTAAGTCTTACTATTAAAAAAACAGGGAGGTTGTAGAGCTTCAGAGGTACCGTTGAAGACGTGTCTGATAAACTGATTTACTGGTGTGAAAAATGACCAGAAATACCAAAATTCCAGCCCACATTGTACAAGCTGCTAGTTGACAAGAAACAGGAACTGGGCATCTGGAAGTGGGACTTCACACTAGCGGAGAAGCAAATCCTTGAGGAGATAACGTGGGTGAAGCATGTGTGTGTGCAGAGCTGAAATTCTTGTTAAATTCTTACAGAGACTCATTTCTTGCGCTTTTTGTTCCTCAGCTACTTGTATGTCTCATGAATTTTTCTGAAAATCTTATTCTTTTGAAAATAGTTTTGCAGTAAACATTTCAAAATTTTAAAGAAATAATTTTAATAGCAGAAAATGGGAAAAGTGGCTGGTGCTAGGAGGTGGCTGTGTAAAGTACACTGAGTGAGCAGCGCTGAGAGCCTGAGCAGCGCTGCTGTCAACTGAAGGCTACTGGCAGCCTGAGCATCTCGGGCTCTGTGTTACAGACAGCAAGGTTTTGTGAGCCAGGTAGTGTTGGGTCAATGCTCAGACTGTGAGTCTGGAAACAAAACCTGGGGCTCGGCAAGGAGCATGTTTCCTCGGTGCTACCGTGCTCAAGCACGGACTGTTTCATCACTGCTGGGAGCAGAGATGTTGGCTGGACCAGTGATCAAGCAGTACAGGGGTGTGGTACTCTGCAGGGTTGCCTTCTAGATCAGCCAAACCGAGGGACAGGTGAGTGCTGGTTCCAAAACTTGTTTTTCTGATCTAGCTCTAAAAGGCTGGATGTAAGGGGAGCTCATAAAATAAAAAGGCACAGATTTTTCTCCAGCTGTAATGAATCTCTAATAAAAAACAGAGGAACAGGGAGAGATGAGTCAGGCATCTTATGTCTAACTCTGATACTGTTGTTTTTTGGTTTTGTTTTTTTTTTTTGTTTGTTTCACATGTGAATACTCCATACCAGGTATCAAGCTGCTCCTATTTTAAGTGTGGTTTGATGATACAGCTAAATCTATTTGGGGGCTCTCACTGCTGTGGTACGGCTGCCACAGCCATGTGCTGAACAACACCCTTCTGGCATAAAATCACTTCTGGCTCAGTTTTGAAAACCTTGTCATATTAGGTGTTACCTCTCTGCAACTCACTAATTTTATGGTGGATTAGAGTCCATCTGCTATAATATAGCCAGCTCAAAGCCAACGTAAACTTTGTGTCTGGCGTTCTGGCTCCTTCAGCTGACGTGCAATCATGAGTCCATCTGAATCCCAGTCAAGCTTATGCCGCTGATGGATCCAGACATTTGCAAAGCCTTTCTAGCAAGTGTTCTATGGCTCCATGCATGGTTTGGAGAGGCAGGAAGTTGAGGCACACTCTTCAGAAGGTGCTTAAAATGACCTAGTTCATGCTGATGACTTGAGTTGTGCTTTTATGAACTGAAGAAGTTAGGGCTCAGCAGAAAGAAATGCACTGATCATTAAACTGTAAAAAAATATAGCCAAGGGCAAGTAAATGAATGAAAAACTGTACAATCTAGATTCTGTGATTTTTGAATGTCTGAATTGGCAGCCTTTAAAAAGATTTTTAAACCTATTTTTATGTGCAGAGTATTATTACATTAGTTCGAGGAACTGAATGGTCTTATTGGTAGCTCAGACAGCTTATCTTCCTAAAAACGTACGTGAGAGAGAGATGGCTGAAAAAAAAATGTTTTGTGTGCTGAAGGAAGTACTTTGCAAGCTTCAAATACATTTGTGTTTGGAAATGGTCTCAACGACACTTGTTTCCCCTTCTATCCTTAATGTCATGGCACACTGTTATAGCAAAGCCTGTTTATATGTAAATAGTTCCTTGACGGAGAAATTGGCTTAGTCAAGAATATGCAGCAGCCTTCCTGGGGCTTGCAGCTTTTACAGGGCCCATAAAATCCCTTATCGTGATATGCAGCAAATAGGTTCGTTTGAGTGGCATATCTGTAATATTCAAATCCTTGAAATGTTCCCCCCCTTCAGTAAGGGACTACTCGAGAGAGTAGCTCACCAAGAAAATTGCTCCTAGGGTAGGTTCAGCTAAGCCTGTTGCTGCAGTTCTGGTAGCACCCAGAATATGTTTTTGTTAAAATGTGAAAGACAATGACCTGTACTACATCTTGGGTCAGGTTCAGATTTTTTATCTACCTAGGTTGAAGCAAAATAAGCTGAGACAGCTCTGCTGGAAGTACTTCAGGCGAT
>NW_010433273.1:111853-130858 GCF_000710305.1 Buceros rhinoceros silvestris | reverse complement strand
CTTTCCCTGCAGGGATTCCAAATATCCAGCAGGTTTGGTGTGTTTATTATTGTGTTTATTTTCTCATTATGTTTTAACCAAGGGTTAGCTGGCTATCCTTAAATTGAATTTTGGTTAAATATAGAACAACGCTTATGTGAAGCTGATTTTTGTGTAGTATGCGTAATCCACATCCAACTTTGTTTCCTCCTGAATTGTTCTCTATTGGGGAAAAATGTGAACATATTGGTGAGATTGAAGATCATATTTGCTGTAGCTAAACTACCTCTTCAATATATGTGAAATGAGCATGGTGTTGGCAGACAGGCGGCTAAAGTATGACGTTTCAATGGTATCTGGAACTGAATACATCACATGGGACTGTAATGGCCGCGCCTATTTGTGACAGGGTTGACTTCATCCCCACAACAGGAGCAATTACAGAGAAGAAGGCGTGCTCCTATTTTTTTTATTTGAGCAGATCACTATTTCTGCTACAGAAAAGCCAGTATTGCAGAACCTGAGCACTTAAGGCTTCAGCACAGCAGCCTCAATGTCAGGAGAGGTGAGTATGGGGAATGGCATCCTTCTGCATCCCCAGTCATCATGTTGCTGATCCTGCAGCCTATTCTATTTTGGCAAAGGTCTGGGGTCCCTCTCCGAGTGCCGGATTGCCTTTCAGCACTAGGCTCTGAGCATAGTATGTGTCAAATATACTGCCAATAGCCAGTCTCTGTCGCATATGGATGCTTTCCCTTCCTGGCTTGTGCATTAGGATTCTGGGGCTTTTTGTTTTGTTTTTTTTAAGGCAAAGAGTTGCCTTATTCTGGTTAATGATGACTCAACTTGATGAGCCTATGTTATGTTTCCCATAATAATACATACCCTGGACTCGGCGTTTAGACTGTTATATGTGGATTTCATGGCAAAGTGTAGCATCTAGGTTGTGGAGAAAAGTATTGTCTATTAGCTTTTTTTGTGGAATACAATATATTTATTTTCCAGTTGCCTTTTGTGTCTAAGTAATTAGAAACAGGGTAGGTAAATGGTGTCTTTTTTGGCATGAAATACAAAAGAATGAACCTTCCTACCCTTCATGAAGTGAGATAAATTTGCAATAAAAAAAAAACACTGGCAGTAAATTGTCTTCCATTGTTAAAGTAGATTTGGAAATTAAAGATAATACTGAGAAAAATTAATCTGATTTGTATACAACTGTCTACTAAATCCATACTAATGTATATCATCTTTCTGTTTTGGGAGTAGTTATTTTATGACAATAAGGAAACATAGTGAAACTATGGGTTTGGCCATTACTTTTTGGATTTAATTCAATTCTTGAGAATTAAGTTGAAATAATCAGGAAAAGCTATTAATTACATTAGTAAGAGCTTGTGGTAATTTTTTATGGAAAAAATGGTAACACAGCAAACTCACCTTGGGGGGTCCTTCATAACTACACAGAAGAGCTTGCAGCACTGGGTAGACTTGACCAGCTGTCATGTTTGGAAAGCTGGGGAGAGCTTTGGGCTGGTCCATGGGCACTGCTGGCCCAGAGCTCCTCCCATCAGCTTCAAGAGAGCAAAGAGAGTACTTTTGTGGACCTGTGTGTGTGTTTAGGCATGAACAGGCTCATTCTTTGTATAACCAACATACAGAGGAAAAAACATACCAAACACTCTAGGAAACTCACAGTCTTCTGGAATAACCATAATGATAAAGATTTTCAGCAGCTTCAGTTGCATAATGCAGCTGGATTTGTGCATCACCTGGAGTGAAATGGTCAAAACATAAAATAGCAAGGATATGGCTGGTGCACATTCAGTGTGATTTGCAAGTTTTTAAAAGTATATGATACTCTGGGTTACAGAATTCCACAATAATTAATGATGTTTTGAGGGTATCAGTGCTTACGACAATTAAAGAGGAAGTCATGTAGGTCACACTGAAGTTTGCACAAGGGAAAAAGAGAGGTTTTGAACAATTCATCTTTTCCCTTACACATTTCTAATACAGGGGTCTATTGCTTTCTGGGAATTGCCAAAAAAGCTTTGAGGTGAATGGACATTTTTCCCCCTCCTCATTTTTCCATAAAGCTACATGTAGAGAGGTAAATTGTTTTGCTGAGGGATGGTATATGAAGTAGCTTCGCTACTTCTTTGTTCTTGGAGTTTTTGCACTACGGACTTTCCCCTTCTCCCCTCCATCATCCCCCGATTATCCTTAATTGGGCATAATGTTGCAATTCCTAGGCAAGGCCTGTCTGTAACTGGCAAACCAGATGTCCTGTAACCAATCCTTCGCTATCCTGAGCGATGGCACAAACAACCACATCCCAGAAACTCTCGAGGCTTGGGACACCATGAAGTATTGCAGCTGCGGGGAGGGACATAGGAGAAGGGACTAGAGTTTGTCAGATCACGTATGATTTTTCTCTGAGACATGTTATGGAGTTGGCCACTTTCTGTTCCATACTTTAATGCTAGACTTATGGCTAAACATGTTCTAATACAGTAAAACTTAATAGAGTTGATGTTAATTATGGGTGAATTGGAAGCCAAAATCCTGAATTGTAGTTAGTGCATTTAGCTTAATCTGTATATTTTAATGTTCTGCTTTTTAGTCCATAAAGAATTTACGGGTTGTCTTTACTGTCTCCAGCAGCTGAAGAGACCGAATCAGTCACGGCTGATGCTTTTTTATTGCTGGTGTATTTAAGAGCACTGTTGAAAGACCAGCAGCAGCCCACTGAAGAGGTAGTCTTAGCTGTCATGATTTTGAAGCAGGCTTGGTGTAACACCAGGTTATGTTTTATCAATTTTTTTAGACACTGATGTAAAAGCAAAAATTTTTAAAGGAGAAAAATGAGACAGCTTTGTGCCTCACTTCTGGTAGTACCTACTTTGTTGGTAGTCAGCCAGATTACCCCAAATATACTCCATGTACAGCTTAAACCACAGTATTTTGATATAGCTTTAATCAATGTGCCGTTATTTTTCTGAGTGGTGCTTACTGTCATAACATTTATGAAATAAAATCTTTTCTTCTTAAGAAGAAAAGCCGAAGACCTTTACCATGCTCTCCATCCTGTGGCCATGGGATCGATCAAACTGAAACCAGGGTTGCTGTCACAGGATGCCAGGGAAGGCAATGGCTGATGTTGCTTGCGGTGTATGAACTAACAAAGGTCACAGACCACTGCTCAATAACGTGTAGTGTATGAGCTATTCCTCTCGTTTATTATTAGAACAGGTCGAAAATTGACTGCTTGGCCTCCTGCTTTTCTGTTTGCTTCCATTTGTGCTTAGTGTTGCTATTTTTACCCAGCTCTACTTTTTTGTAGCGTGTGTGTCCCCCTCACTGAGCTAGGGATGGAAGTCTTGACTGTCTTGTCTGGCAGCTCCAGAGATAGTCTTCTGCTTTATTTTTGGAACCAACTAGACTAGGAAGTCTTGTGCTGCATTGATGACCTCCCTTTCATTACCAGGTATTGTTGAGAAAACAAGCAGCGTTGTTTATTGACAATAGACCTCAAAAAAACCCCACAAGATAAATTGATAGCCTTTGGAAGTTATGGATTAAAAATCAGTTACCAGATGAGAAGAGAATACAAAAGAATAAACAAAGCCATTCTCTTGATGAAAGAGGTTAACAGTAGTATTAGGGGGAGCAGTCAGGACCAGTTTTGTTCCATGTATTTAACAATGCTTCCAGCAGTGCAGTAAAAAGGGCTGTAATTTGATGGTGACTCAGACTGACTGACATTATATATAAGCTTCAAAGTCTTTAGATAAAAATTGCAGAATCCACATTAGAATCATATAAAGGACTAAAACCGGGATGGGTTCTTAATTAGTTGTAACTCCTTGGGGGAAAATTTTCTGAAAGTGTTGTAGATGACTTCTTGAAAACAGTGGTGGCTGGAAAGGCAAATAAAATGCTCAGCTCTTAAGATGTGCCCAGGGATGTTTTGTTGGGTTTTTTTGTTTGGTTGGTTTTTTTAAGGGGGGTGCATGATGTGAACGTTATAACTTTGTGCCCCACCTGACTGCAAAAAAAAGGATATAGCAAAAGTAGTAAAGACCTGTCAAATACTTAAAATATTATGGCAGTTGGTATATTCAATATATTCATGAAAGGAGGGTCTAAAACATACCTCATACACATGTTTATTTTGTCATGAAGCAAGAAGACTATAACAGTGTATAGATGATGTAGTTGTTATTTCAGTTTCGCGATTTGGAGAGCTGTTCACTGTGCAGTGATGATACCCTTTATAAAGCCTCCCAAGCAGCACATGGAGAAAAAACAACAAAGGCAAAAGAGACAAAATCTTCACAGGGAAATTGAGAAGGATTCTCTGTGGCTGGAAGCAAATCCAGAAGAGTGTTTTAGGATTAGCAGTGACTAGTGTGGTAAATGTTCCTTGCTCATGTCGTAAGGAAGCAAGAGCATGTTGCACGGGTGCTCCCGTGCTTGCCACCTTCTTTCCAGGTGAGGATTCCTCTAAAGGACATCAGTGGCAGCAAACAGCATGAAAGAGTTGCTCTCCAAAACCGATGTCTTGGGCAGGGCAGAGGAGGCTGGTGGGCTGCTTCAATGGTATGGAGACGTTTCTTCCCCTTGCAAAAAGGTACTGCAACAGTCCCATACCTCTTATATAGGTCCTCTTTAGGCTGGTTCTGACCTTTGCTGACTCTGTGAAGTCATGGTAAAAGGATGAGGAGACGTTCACTGAGTAGGAAGAGTCCCATGTAACTGGAGAGAGCAGGTGTGGTGAGCACTGGCTGCTGTCCAGCCGTGTGCTGTTCTCCTTGACCATCGGTGGTGCGACGGCTTCTCTGTGAGCTGTGTCCACCTGAGCCAGCGGTTGGCTCAATGATCCGTGTCTGCTGTTTGCTGCTTTAGTGGCCCTGTTCTTATTTGGCAATTATTGTTATCCTGATGCAATTTGTTATTTTCACAAATTTTACTTTACAAAAAAAAAAAATCAAACCCAAACCTAAAAACTCTTCTGCCAGCTTTGCATAAATTTCTCGACAGTTTTGTGGAAAATTTGTTGAAGACTGTAGGAAGTGCCACTCTGGGTGCCCTGCCATTGCCATGGCCAAGAGCTGATGCTTAGTGAGGATGGTAAGAATGGAGCAAGCATTTAATGGCAGTTGGCAGAACACTTTCCTAGCCCTGGCTTTCCATCTCTCAGGAACTTTATGATCCACAAATTTTATCCTCGTGCTTTAAATTCCTCATTGGCTTTTTCTTAGGGGAACTTGTAATACTGATTTTCAACTTTTCTGGTGCAGCATCCACTTCACTTTATGTGAAGAAGGATCTACTTTTGTTTGTTTTGAACGTGCAAGCCTCTGGTTTCATTTAATATCCCCTATTTTGTTTGATTAGAAGGAACCTTAGTTCTTATTGTTGCAACGTACTGTGCTGTCACTGTGTGTCACGCTATAACAACACGGTTTTATTGTGTTGATTATGTCATTGTACGGCTGTACAGATGTGTAAAGGGGACAACGCATACAGTTTAGCCGAAGAGGTTTTCCAATTTTTTTTTCAACTTAAGCTGTTTGGGTTTTTAATATAGAATTAGTCTTGATCATCAGTTAAGTTTAATGTAGTGTTACTTAGTACTGTATTGCAAATGATTTAGCATTTTAATTCAAGTCTAGAGTGTGATTATTATCCAAATATATTTCTTCTCTCACAAATGGGTAAGTCTTGACTATAATAGTTATTTCAGAATATTACTTTATTTTTGAACTGATGGTTAATAATGTCAGCTTTTGGGGAAATAAACACTTTGTGGATGTGTCTCCATCTGCTGGAAATATACTCCAAAGGACCTACGCATTTTGCCCGTATATAATCTCCTCTTTGCTAGCTGATGCGGCAACAATTCGGAAAACATGGGTGGTAGGTCTGTCAGATGTGGGTGGTGAATGAATGAATCCCAGGTGGGGAGAGAAGGGTGTGGAGTAGAAGGGGACAGAGAGATATACAAAAAGTCAGGGAAAGGGTGGCAGTGCCTACGTGAACAGTAAAATCCCCTAACTAGTTAAAGGAACATTTAGAGGACTGGCAAAACAGATGGTGCATAAGTTAAAACTGTACAGGAGCAACTTACCTTCTGCGGCAATTTCAGCAAGACGGTTATTTCCGTGGTTGTTACTCTATCATTCAATCACAACATGCAATTACTATAGCAAACCTTCTGTCATATTGCACACGTTTTCACACTTGTCAGAGGAAAAGTCATAGATTAAACAATATGGTTTAAAGTACTGCTTAGTTATGAATTTTGTAACTGTATTTTAATGCAAGACAGAAGTGTTCTGTTGAAGCAGATCTCAAAAGAACAAGAACCAGGGGAATATGCTGAGGAAGAAAAACAAGTATTGTTGGCCATACAGACCCCATTAGCGCAAATGGAAATTTATCCGTGGTAATGCCTTTGCATCAGTCTGAAAACACGAGCAATTAGAGCCCCATTTTGGAGTCACTGCATGTGCAGAACTCGCTGAAATCAATGGGAGCTTGGAGAAAAGACAGAGGAACCAGGGCCTTAGCACTAACATTTCCCATTTGCTTTTATGGAGTCTTTACCATAGCAATTGGTACTCAACCTCTCAGTTATTCCTTAATTCTCTTCAAAGTATTTGTAAACAAGACATTGTAAAATCAGTTTCTTAAACCTTTAACGCCCACAGATGCGAGTTCTTAATTTCATTCATTATCCTTGCTGCTTTGGGTCGTTTTTTGTGTGTGGTGTTTATTTGTGCTCCCCCTCCCTGTGTACTGTAGTTGTTCTCCAGAACTGGGATCCGTTTGGCATACATAGCTGTGGAGATCTATAGATGTATATGCTGCTTTTGTGTCTCACGCTAAATGGTTTGCATGACTGATAAAGTATTAGTAATGCAAGTTGTTGTTCCTTGTAACGTTTCTTGAATAATAATGTATCTCTAGTTTAGACCTTTTCATGTCTCTTTCGTTTAAGAAAAAAAAAATGCAAAGCAACAGCATGAGGATCTCAATATGCTTTTTTTTTTTTTGTGAGTGAAAAGGGCATCTGGGGGCAAGTCAACCAGAAAAGACAGGGAAATCAAAGCGATAGCTGTGGTTTTCTGTTCTATTTTGATGACTCTGTGCAGTTTTCTTCGTTTGGGAAATAAATATTTTAAAAAAAAGAGAGAAATCTTTATGCCTTTTCTCCAGTTTTGCCATTTCTACTATTTTAAAAATATACGTACCAATTATTCCCATATAAAAAACCTGAAAAAAGGAAGATTTTGACAAGTCATCAAACGTTTACTTGAGTCCAGTACAAAAATGTGTCTGGATTATCGTATTAAACAAGAGGACATGACATGGGAAATTGAAGTATCACTTCCATTTAAAATTGTTAACCTTGTATATCTGCAGCAACACCTATTGAGAGAAAGAATTGTTTGTAGGAGAATAAAAGATGGAAGAACTTAGACTATGTATTTTTCCCTCACTTTTCTTTCTACTTTTCCAGTGTGTTTGATGGTCTTTCTTACATTGACACTGAAGTTTTATTGAGACATGTCCTGACACATTTACTGGTGCCAAGTGAAGCGTTATGCAAATTCATCCAACTTGGTAGAAACTCTGGGGTTATTCCAAATGAGGAACCATGTCAGGACCTGCAGACCTGGTTCGGCCTTTCTTCAGGACTCCTCATTTTTTGAGTGCCCTGTGGAACACGTTGCCACTGATTTTTCTAAAACTTTCTTTCAGATAGTGTTTTGTTTTGCATTTTCTGAACCACCCCCACTGTACCAGAGCTGTTGACCCATTTTGGGCAATACTGCTGCAGTTTTAACTTGTTTGTGTCATTCGCTAGCAGTTTGAAAGAGCAGAAACAGTACCAATAGGATCTGGATTGCAGCTGAAGTTGAGGTTTCCTTGCCGCCTGCAATGGCTCGGAGTCAAGCCACAGATGGTGACAAGGTTCATGTAGCTGCTGCTCTACTTGCACAGGCGCTCCAGCAATGCTGAAAGCAAAACGGGGCCTTAGGAAAAATTGCGAAGTGGCTCTGAAAGCAGATGTGCCACAGCTGTAAGGGGAAGTGATAATGGAAGCAGTGAATTCAGAATGGGGCGGATGGCAGCAATCTGTCATTGGGGGGTGGGGGAAGGATGGAAAGGAAAAAGCTAGAGTGGGGTGATAGCAGAGAATAAATAGGGAGGGGAAAATATTGTATTAAGGGAACTCAAAATGGCCATAGAAAGATCTGTAGAGTCTGTGCCTAGGAACGGTAGAAAAATAAGTAAAAAATACCAATAACCTCCTTCGTCTTTAAAAAGAGTCTCAAGTCGTCTTTATCATGATTTTTCTTACCAGACCTCCTCAACAGAATTACAGTCGCGTAATCCACAACCGCTGTTATTTATTCTGGATAAGGAAGTCAATTTTGACTCTGATCTCCCTTGACATTTCCCAAGGTCTACTCCTGTCTCATACCTTTCATCATCATGTACTTCTTCAAGGCAGCTCTTTTACCTCTCTCAAAAAGAAACATGCATTTCAGTTGCTCACCCTGGACCACGGGCGTTTCAGGTTAGGTGAGATCAATTGCATAGCCCTGCTCCTCTTCACCTGGGAGGATCTTTGATGTGTTGACAAGGTTGGAATCCAAATAAGACATTAACTCACTGTATTGCAGTGGCTAAGGTGGCAGGAAAGAAATAAAATAGCATTTTCCTCAACAAGGTATCCTTCCTTTTTCACTTGACAATCTGTGTCAATGGCACTTGGAACTATTAGACCTGCATTAAAATTCCATATTACTTATATAAATGGGAGCTATAAATATCACAAATAGTAAAACTAAAATTGCACCGAGGTTCAGGAGACAGTATGTCTAAAACCTACAAAATTAAGGACATTTAGAGGAAAGCCTCAACATCCATCTGCCCTTAATTTACCTCATTATTCTTGGTTGTCAGAGAATGATCTCAGTACTACGTTAATGTCATTTAATGGCTTTTTCTTGCAAGGTTGGCTTAGATCTGAATCGGACCGCAGTCCGAGGTAGAGGTAGTAGAGGTGCAGTGGTATTTCCTTGGGTACGCTGGTTTGGATGAAGCAATAAGAACAGGCTAACCTAGTGTTAAGGGTGAAGCAGTCATTGCCGTTGAACTCAGTAAATACTTTTGTTGCTGAATATCTCCTTTCAAATGTTTTTGTAGTAATACAGTCTTGTTCTTTTTTTCTTTCCATTTGAAAATATTGGAAATATGACCTGTAGATGTGGCACAATATTGATTAGGATCAGGGCCCTAAACACTAAATTTGATCTCGTTAAGAATGCATTAGTAAGTGTAACGACCTGTACACTGGAAATGCTAATGTTGCATTAGGTCCATCCTCTCCCACCAGCCTGTGTGCGCTTGGGCCAGGCTTGCAGCATCTGTGTCTTCTGAGCACAACGTACATCTCAGCAGTTGAACCCCTTGGAGTGGCAATCACCCTGGACTGCCAAAAGCCAGCAGATCTGATTTTCACAGCTATGCTCCTGGAAATAAGACCAGTGCACAAGACTGAAGATGCTGTATAGATCTTAATTAGCCCTTTTGCAACACCGAGTGTATTTGCTGGCCTGGAGGTGCCTGCTCAGTGCTGGCTTGTGTGTGTTTTCCTGTTTAAGGGAGGATTGTACCAGACAGACCTTTTCCTGTGCTGTCTTAAGCTCTCCTTTGCCGTCACACCCATGAGTCTGACTGCCATACAGGATGATCTCATGAAGCTGGAGAAGTCTGGCCCATCGTTTTTCATCAGAAACAATTTTGTATTGAATCAATGGAAAGAATATTCCTGTGGTTAGGACTTGAGAGAGTTCCTGAATATGCTTTCTGGCAAACACACATGATTTCCTGTGCTCAGGGAGAGATTTGTTTCACCTAAATTTAGCTTAGGTACCTAGCTTCACTCTGCAGTCAGCGTTTCCCCCCCCAAGAGCCATTCATTTGACCTGAAACAGCTGAATTACCCTCTTCATTAACTGTACAGAGAACCTCAGACAAGGAGTCCAGCCTCAAAACGGCTTAACTGAGATGAAGCTGGATCCTGGCTTTCCTCTTAGCAATATACACGCAAGATGAGGTCAGTGGGTCCTGCAGGATCTTCTGAGTAGAAATATGCTGGCGGGGGTGAGATGCCCAAACTCTGCTGATAAGATGGCCTCTGGCGCTAAGGAATTGGAATCCCTTAATACAACAGGGGTTTTTTACGTGAGTGTGATTAAACAGTATTATTAGTCTTCTGAAAATAGTCAACGTCCTTCATTTTAAAAAGTAATAAGGGCTCTCTGTCTGCGGTGTTCCTGTGAAGGAAGTTGCATATTCAAGCTCTTCTTACAAAATAATTAGACAGTGGTAGCTCAGGGACTTTAAGAGGCAAACCTAGCAACAGCTCCATGTTCTGCAGTGGTGAGAGGCTGATGCAATACAGGATGTGTAGGTGAATGTCTATTTTTTTTTTTAAAAAAAGCAAAGGGTTTTTTAATTTCTTGCTCTTTGGCGTGAAGAAAACTCATAACTGTTGTCTACTGGAGCTAAAAACACATCACATATGTGGTTCAAAATCAGTTTGTCATTCATTTCAAGTCTGTTTTGGCATGGGCTGGTATAGAAAGAAAAAAATTACATCTGTTTTAAGTTGTCATTTGATGCTTTCTTCGTTCCTCCTCCTCATCTGCACTTTAGCTGCTTTAATTGATGTTTCAACTGCAAAGGCTTCTGAACATCCTAGGCAGATGATCTCTTATAAACCTAATTATTATGTTTCTTTCTATACTTTTTGCTCTGTGAGAGATGGACTGAAAACTGGCCGAGCTGCCAGGATCAAAGGGTCGTTGTCAGTGGCACAAAGTCCAGCTGGAGGCCAGTCACTAGGAATGAGCCCCAGGGGCCAATAGTGGAGCCAATGCTATTAAAGATCTTCCTTGGTGACTTAGACGGTAGTGCAGAAAGCACCCCAGGGAGTTTTCAGACAATACAAAGCTGGGAAGAGTGGCTGATACACCAGATGGTTGTGCTGCCTTTCAGAGGCGCCACACAGGCAGGAGAATTGGGCAGAGGGAGACCTTGTGAAGTTCAGCAGAGAGAAATGCAAAGTCCTGCCCCCTGCAAGGAATAGCTCCATGCACTAGTACATGCTGGGGGGAGACCAGATGGAAAACAGCTCTGCAGAGGCAGCCGTGGGGTCCCAGTGGGCAACAAGCTGACCATGAGCCAGCAACGCTGGCATCCTTGAGGCAAAGAATGTCATTACCCTCCTGGGCTGCATTAGGAAAGCTGTTGCCAGCAGGTTGGGGCGATGGGGGCGGTGGGTTGGTGGTGATGCCGGGGTAGGTGATCCTTCCCCTCCTCTCAGCTCTGGGCTCCCCAGTACAAGAGGCTCAAACATACTGGAGCGACCCCAGCGAAGGTCCACAAAGATGATTATGCATTTGGACTGTGTTCTACAGAAGGAGGTGCTGAGAGACTGTTCAGCCTGGAGAAGTGAAGGCTCAGCAGCAAGATGTTATCAATATGCATAAATGCCTGATGGGTGGGAGTAAAGATGAGTACCTCCTCTTCTCAGAGGTGCCCATGAAATAGGTAAAAACAAATACAGGAAATCCCACTGAAACATAAGAAATCACTTATTTACTCTGAGTTGGGTCAAACAGCAGAACAAGTTACCCACAAAGGTGGTGGAGTTTCCACCGTTTGAGATATTCCAGCCTGACTGGTCATGGTCCTGGGGTGACCTAGGTAGCCCTGCTGAGTGGTTGGGTTAGACTAGGGCAAACAAACATTAGAGGTGCTTTCCAGCCTCAGCTACTCTGCTGCTGTTTGAAATGTAGAATTTCATTTCTGAGAATTTCTAAATATGAAAGGATTATGATTTCTTTAAATGTGTACCAAACTGTTAGTCCTCAGTTCCTGCAAATAGGTTAGAAAAAAACACACAACCTCAGGCTCACGATTGAGTTTGTACTTGGGGAAATCAAATAAATTATTTTACCAACTTACGGTTCAAGTCTTTATCCGGGCCCTTGACTGAGCTATTACTTTTAATTGCAGAAAGGTAATAAATGTGAAAAATCTTAAAAATAAAGATTTGGAGACGTTCCTCAAGTAGTGAAGGTTTCTTAATTCCATGCTACAATGCTCTGCAATCTTGCATAGTTCATCGTAGCAGCTGGTTTAATGTCTTCTAATTCATTATTTTAAATTCATGTGAAGTTAGAATACACAGCGACTAAAACCAATTTGTAAATACTGGTAGTAATTCCTCAATATTTTTTTTCCACATTCCCATTGTCAAATGATTCTTTTCTTTGGTTGAAGTTTTTAAGTATTTCAGTAAAAATTAAACAAAATTGTCACTGATTCTGTGAGGTGAGACACAATTTATCAATGAGAACATTGCCATTTTTGTGGCAAACAGGTCGTCAGAGGAAGAGCCTCCCTTTCAGCTCCTTGATCTATTTAGTTTGGTTAACAGGAAATATTAAATATGGGGGTTTGACTCTTTTAACCTCTCAGTGACCTCTTTCAGTAACTGCCCTTTTGTATAAACAAACACACTTAAGGAAAAACTGCTGTCTTTGTGGTAAATATTTATCCAGAGTAGTCTTTAAAAAGTGTGGCCAGCAGAGGAAACTTCTGGAGGTCCTCTGAAAAACTGACGCACACCTGTTTGGGATTTCTCTGTTTTCTGACTTACGATGAAGGTCTCTATGCACTTGTTGCAAATAATTTTTACTGAGTAAGAGTCCTTCAGTCAACTATCTGTAGCTTTGCAATGGGTCCTCTTTCTCATTTCAACCATTTGCCTCGCAGCTGTTAAATTTTTATTTAAAATTTAATAACTGCTGTGTATCATTTTCTAAACCCATTGTCCTTCAATTGTACAATATTAACTTACGTTTTAGTAAATGAAGGTGCAGAGAGAAGTCTCGAGCTACAGAAGGGATGTTTCACATTGGCTCTGAGTCTGAACTTCAGCTGTAGTTGCTTGACCAGCGTTTTTCTCAGTTACCAGCATCCTTTGAGAACCATCACGTAGCTGGCATGTAAACTTTCAGGTGTGTAAAAGAGCTGCATGCTTATGTTTCTACCAGAAACACTCCCCCTCAACTTTTTTCAGTGCTTGAATGCCCAGTATGCCTGACCGTGCTGAACAGCTGGATGCTGTAGCTCATGAGCCTGGCAGTGTGTGAATGGGTAAAGGTTTGTGTGTGATCTGCTGTGTTCTGAGGCAATAATCACTTTTGTATTCTTTAAGGACAGATTAATAACCATGCTAATGATCTGTAATGAAAACTGAGTTTAAACATTCTCATATTCAATTCTTCTATTTAATTTTTTCTCTTCATTTTCAGTATAGGGAATTGCATTAGAGTTTTCTACTAAGAAGTTTTCTTTGAATGACAGTTGCTTGCAAAATTTTTTGTTCGTTAAATTAGTTCAGAACGATGTCTAATGTAGCATTTTTCAAGAGATTGACTAGGAAGTAATGTAAGTTTTTATTTTTCTTCCAAACAGTAGTATAAGAATTTTTAAAAGGCAATATGATAATGATATAGTAAGTGATTTATGAAATGGTTTGGATTATAAGTTTGATCTAGTAAAAGTAGTGAAACTTGAGTCTGCCTGTTTGATGTTACTGATATCTAAAATATGTATGTATGTATCCCATAAAAATTTCGTGCAGCTTAAGAGGTACAACAGGCCCTGAAGTTTACAGGCTTAATGTGCTTTTTGGAGTTAGATGATTTTATAGAGCATTTTGAAAAGTATCTAAGGCTCCCACCTATTTAAGAGCTTGGCCGATCACGAGAATATCAGTTCAGCTGATACTGAAGTTAGTTGATGAACACTGAAAAATGGTGCTATAACTGAGTTCAGACTGTTTGGGCTCACAGAAATTAAGTTAGGGCAGACTAACAGCGGTCATGGAAAGGGGAAAGGAACGGTAATTTGCTGTTTCTGCTGGTGCAAACTCATGCTATTTGATGCTAGACTTGGAGGTGTCTACGTAGTGCACTCTTAGGTCCTTCTTACTATCCCTGAGCTCTATAGATCATGCTCTTGTTGAACTGGGGGTGTAGATGGTGCTATTTGCAGTAGCATGCCACAGGCCCATGTCCGCACAACAGAGATGATTTCACCTGAAGTGGGTATGGGAGTAGTGGTGTCAGCGCTGTACTGAAATGCTTGGAGGGTGGTGCTGTTGCGTACACCTGATGTTACATTTGTGTGTACCAGCTGGCCAGGTGGATGCTGCCAGCATGGGCATGGTTGAGCTTTGAAGGGTTTCCAGTTTTGAATCCTTCTGGTTGTACATTGAAAATAATGATTGCAGTGGGTCTGGAGCATGTGCACCTCATGGTTAAATAACATTTTCTGCCACTAAAAGTGCTGGAAGGTTTTCTCTAAGTTCATCCAGGTCCAGGAGTTCTCTGCTGTTTCATATTCCAACTCAACAACCGTAATTCATCTCAGTGTCAGCAGTATCTAAGGCGAGTGAGGACTACAAAACGCACATCACCAGCCAAACAAGGGAGACGAAAAACTTCTTGTGTCAAACCACACCAAGCTCTCTCCTGTCTCCCCATTTCCTGGCTGAGGTCCCGCGTGTTCCCTGCCATTGTAGCAGCTTGACCACATGCTCCAAGTGAAAAACATACACCATTATATTTCCCACCACACCTACTCACTAGATTCAAGTCACAATATCTTGTTGTGAAAATAAATTTTCAATTTTCAAACAATTGATACCATTTAAATTAGTTTACTTTGCGGTTTAGCTGATACTTGGCTTTCACAGCGCTGTGCCGCAGTCCTGATAACAGCACTTCATAATGCCATGATGTATGTGCGCAGCATTTTGGTGTTGTGTGTTAAAAGATATTCACAACTTATTATCCAAACAATTTTATTGTTTTCTTGCAGAAAGCAGAGGCTTTAGGCAGTAAATTTTTTTTTTTTTAAGGTGGACATGACATGTCATAGAAGTAGTGAAGTGCCAAGGAAAGCAGAACATTATTAATCCATGATGTTCTACAAAGTTGTTACAAATATTTATTTATGTTAGAGGGAACTTTTTGAAAACACACATGGGAACTTAAGGTGTGAAAAGTCCTGTATTATATTAAACTCTATGCAGCAGAGCTCGTTCTAGCATAGGCAGCTTTACCTCTGCAGGGTCCCTCTGGCATTCACCCTCGTGAATCACAGCAGAGCGGTGTTGTTAGGGCTGCTCTTAAACAAGCAATTTTCTCTCTGCCCACTCACCTGCCACTTCAGTTCATGAGGCAATCACCAACTGCAAGACAAACAGTCTAGCAAAGGTGCTCACCGTACTGCTTTTACGAGAAGAATGCCTACTGCACAGAGGAACTCATCTTCCTGTAATATTTTGATATAAATGAAGGAAGCTGAAAAACAAAAACTCGAGTCCAACTTTAAAAATAAGAAAGAGAGCTCACAGTTTGGCTGTGTTTTGGGGTCAGGTCCCTCTGAGCAGCAGGAGTGGGGCATTCTATTGAAGCAAAGATTAAAGTTTCTGCGTATCTGACATGAAGAGTGTTTTGGCACTTAAGTTTTTGGAGCTCTGGGTCTGTCTTTGGGTGTTGGTGCTTCTGCAGTTTGTTGATGCTGCCTAGGTGCTGTAGGGATAGACTTTGAAAGTGGAAGGCAAGTTAATTATTTTGGGCCCATAAAGAAGGGCAAAGAGAAAGAGCTGCATATAACTTTCTTGGCCGCTATGGAAAATGCAGTTGCAGTGGTGTGGTGCTCTAAGCCAAGACCCAAGGCAACTTCCCACTTGCTGGCAAATAAGAGGGAGAAGGTCAGGAAGAGGCTGTGAACAGGTAACTCCTAGCAATGTCAAGGGGATACAGGCAGGCAGCTCAGGAGCTGCCTGTGTGAGGCTTCACCGGCTCTGGAGGAAGATGACAGAGGAAGGGAAGGAATCCAGGTGGAGCTGACACAGGAGGGCATGGTCTTCATGAAGCAAAGGCTGGCTGCTGCCTCAGGTTATGGAAAAGAACAGGGAGATGAAGAGACAGCTTCTGGAGGTGACAAAAGAGCAAGCTGTTTGTTGAATATATCTTTTCCCAGTGTCCGTTATCTGCTGCTTCTCTAGCAATTTTAAAAATCATTATATACCTTTTAATTGCTATGATAAAAATCGTTTCTACTTGCAATTTTAGTAAAAACAAAGACTTTTTGAAAAGCTTGTGAGTTCCTTGCGCAGGTTCAGTAATGCAAGTCGCATGAAGGAATGGCTCTCAATCATGAGTATGTCTGCTTCACGAGGCGGTGCAGTGACATCAGAGAAAGCTCACTTTGTGTTTGGTATTGTTTTTGTCTGCTGCCTTACGTGCTGGAATAAAAGTGTTTACCTTGCGTGTGGCCTGGTCGTGGCAGAAATGACACTGGGATGCCGGTGCAGAATGCTGAGCACTTAATTTGAAGAAAGTCCTTGCTCTGTGGAAGCAATTATTAGGACTGCAGTAGGAGCCATCTGGTCATGTAGACATAGCGCTTGTATTCATCTAACGTGTAACAGTTAATACACTGCAGCTCAGTATGAACTAGAACCCCTTCCTGTAGATAAGCCCTTAAGTATTTAAATACCCAGGTCCCTCTTATTGAAATGTCTTGGAGTCCGACTTGGCCTCCGCGTGGTGACCATTGTAAATTTTCCTCATGAAGCTGCGCTAAATTTCATCCTAATTAGCACTGCTGCTGTACCCTTAGTAAAGAAACATTAGATTAAAAAGTACCAGAGGCTGAGCGCCCACATCCTCTCCTGCAGGAATTAAATCAATTTCAGTCTTACAGTATTCACACGGCTGATTTAATTTGGCCTCTTTCTCTAGATGCTGGCAGCAGCGTGGTAGTAGGAAGCTCTTGCCGTTGCTACTTGTGTTCTACTCCAGAGTCGTATCTGTTTTGAGTGCTGTCAGGGTTGCATTTCTTATTAGCCCCAAAGTAAAGCAAACACACTGTTTCAGTAGCACAGAAATTAAGGGTTAGTCAATAAATAGCAGTTACTGGTAACAAATTTAAATGAGGAGTGCTTTATTGTGGAAACAGGAATGGAAGTTTCCTGCTGTGAAATTGCATTTTTTATTGAAATCAGATATATAATTAAGAAATTATTATGCACAGAAAAGGTTAGAAACCTTAACATCTTTTGTCCGTAGGCCCAAATATTGTAGTATGTTGATACCCATGCTGTGAGTTCCCCATTACTGCTCTGCCAGTAATTTCAACCTGGCATCTAGACTAAATTGTCTCCCTAGGAGCCAAGAGGAAACGCAGTTGATATGTGATCTCGGGCATGGGCCTTTCTTGAATGAATAAAAGCGCTGTCACATTTTATGAAATTACATCTGCTGTTTGTATGCTGTGATCATCTCTGAATGAGGGAGAGGGCAGAGCCCATCTAAGTTATGGCACAGACTGGTATTTGGAAGGAGCGTGATGAGATTTTGCACACTTGTAGCTTCACTCAGATGTGTTTCAGCTGCATGACAGAAACTGAAAGCAAGGTAATGATTACGATGTGTCTACACAGTAATTTTAAAGTAGGTATTAAGAAGTACGCACAACACACAAATTGCTAGCTAAAGCTTGCCGAACAGCCTCAGAGCAGCGTATTCTGTGAATGGAGATGAACTAACGCGACAAGCGCCTGCCGTGCAATGCTCTTGCCTAACCTTCTCTTCTCCGAGCAAAGCTGAAAAGGAAGCCCAGTCCCCTGGAGCCCCCACACTTCCCTTCCAGCACCCAGTAGCTGCAGCTGCGGTGTGAGATCCTGACAGCAGTATGTGCTGAGCCGGTCACATAGTGCAGTGGCTGGTCTTGTAAATCCCCTCAAGATCACAATCACGGCTTTATGTAGATGCATCTTCTTGGATGCGATGTCAGACAGATACACATTGCTTTGTGTAGGTGACAAATCTGCAGCAACATGGCGGGGAGTGGGTGCACGGTCCTCTTTCACTGCCTGGGAGCTGCAGAGCTGTCCCAGCCTGTGGTCCCACAGGTGGGTGACTTTGCCACAAACGTGGGGATCTGAAGTCATGAGTGATGATGTTGCTTCCTGTAGGCACCATGTGTGGTGTTGCCCAAGGAGCTGCGGGTTTGACAGGATTCTGAAAGTGCTTCTGAAAGACTCTTTTCTCCCTGCCCAGAGTTGTGGGGCCAGCAAGAGAAGGAACCTCGAATCCTCTGTTACTCCTTCCCTGTGGCCGGTATGAGTATCTAAATCATGTGCTGTTACTCACATTGTGGAAAAGAACGGAAAACAATTGTTTGAAGCAATTATCAACTTCAACAGTGGTGAATTTTAAAATCTGTTGCTGAACTGGACAAAATCATCCTTTATGCCTCTCTCTTATTGCTGGAGCATCTGTTGCCACCTCAGACTGAGCTCTGTAACCATGTGTGTGTCGGGTTTTTTTCCTGCTCCATTCCTCATTTCCTTAAAGAGCTGATTCGTTGTGATTTATTGAGTACAAACTACAAAGCTAAGTATTTTTCAGGATGTAAGTTGTAGTGGTTGTGAGAAGGAATGAGACCATAATTCTCCCTCAGTTTATTTTACTTTAGGTATTTTAAGAGGGGAGGGGAGGTTGTATTCTTTCCATTAGACTTCTCCTTTCTTAATCACCATTCCCTAATTAATTCCCTGGTTAAATATAAAGAAGCATTAGCTTTGAATAATGTTTTCCTGTGCGATTAAGAAGAGAAGAATTCCTTTCTTTTGTATGATGACTCATCGCCAGGGGATCTGAAGAGAGCCTGAGGGTGGATATTTGAGACTTTGGTCCCAGGTGCGCTTGTACCTTTGAGCTGTGTTTGCTGTCAGTCCAGAGGTGGGAGGCAAAGGTGATATCACATATCAACTGCACACAAAGAAAATTGTCTCTCTTGTGAAACAGCTTTGGTTTCTCCTGGTGGAAAACTGACTCTAGCTCGCAG
>NW_010433273.1:108140-111758 GCF_000710305.1 Buceros rhinoceros silvestris | reverse complement strand
AGGAATGCAAATCTCCAGACAACACGTACAGCTCAGAGAAACGTAAACTGTCGTTCTTGCTGGCACAGTGTCTATAACCATCTCTTATTGCATGATATGTTTTCTTTTATGTCCAAACTCACTCAAAAATGTACCCTTTCTTTTCACCCAACATCTTCTCATTCCTGTCTCTGCAACAGTTTGCAAGCCTTTGACTTGTACCAGTACGGCTGTGTTTCATGTCTGAAAGAAACGAGGTGAAAAATGAAAGGCTCTGGAATAAAAAAAAAAAAAGAAAGAGTTTGTAGTGGATGACAGCAGGGCAAAGAGGCAGGGCAGGGTTTAAGCTGGCCAAGCTTATTTTAATACTGAAGAAACATTGTCTAACTCTATCCAGAGAATATTACTCTTTTTTTTCCTGCCCTACTAGCTTATGGCATCAATTTTTAGCTCATGGCATCAATTTTTAGCTCAAAAGATGGTTTCAGTAATGATTCTGGGTTCAAATTGCTCATAGCTCAAGATGAGAAAAAGAATGTGGCCTTATTAACATGGCAGCAAGGAAAACATGTGGAATATGTTTCATATAATGCGTGAAAATGCCTGTGAATTGACTGCTGTAACACTGAAGGCTACAACACGTAATCCCTGGGTGTGGAGAAACAGGCATTTTAAAATACCCTCGGTTTTGATAAAAAAGTTCAGCAAACAGGAATCCCACTGAATTTTTCTTTCATTTGTTTTACAGGCATTTCCCTGTATTTCTACAGGAATTTATGGTAAGTAAGACCTTAGATGTCGCTTACTGCTTCCTCTGTTTCTCCTATTATTACTGTTTTAAACAGTGATAGTTCGTATCAGATGTCTCGTCAGTCATTTTGGCTTGCAAATCTATTTATACTGTGTTAAATAACAGAGACCCAAAGCCTTTGGCTGTGGCTGGATGCTAGTGTGCTGGTAAGTGGGATACAGCCCTTAGCACAACCCTTATCCTGTGAGCCGAGGCCCACAGTGTGATTACGCTTCTGCTGTTCCAGTAACTCAAACACACTGCTGTGGGTTCGACAGGGATAAATACAGGCTTGGCAAAATTAGCCGTCCAGAAGGCAACCAAGCAAGACTCCCCAATGTCCAAGAGGAAAAAGCATGTTTTCCTCAAGCAAACTTGCTAGAATAACATGAAATTGTCTTAGCTCTCTTGAGTGGTGCTTCCACATCTTTAGTTTATTAATTTATATGCAAATTAATACCGCCTGAAGAACTGGAGGGAAAGGGTTATTATAAAAGATTGTCACTTGCTTTGTTGTAATCTTAAGGCAATCCATCACGGATACTCCGCTGCTTTCTGGTTGTTGACATTGTGGAAGAAGTGGGCATGGTATTTGAAGGAGGAAAGAGACAAGCTGTTCAATGTTTAGAAAAAAATAAGGATAAATATGAGAGGACATGCAAATTACAAGGGGACAAAAATATTTTTTAATTTAAAAATAACATGGGCTGATTTTTCTTTCATTGAGGTTTGGTAAATGCACACAAATGGTAATAGGCTGGGTTACTTGTACAACAGCAAGGGTTTAAAGAAATGTGCTAAGCAGCAATAAATGAAAAAAAAAAGCAGTCATCATGTAACACCATGGTCTGACATAGCTGCTGCTCCCTGCAAATCACATATAGTAAATTTCAGATAAAGTAATTTGAGTTTTGATTAATCAGATACTAACAGGAATATTTAGGGTTGTTTCTTCTTTCTCAAGGACCTCTTATTTAAAATTAATTGTCTGATGATTGTAAATCTGAATTAGGCTTCAGAAGGTAGAATCTAAATTGCTTTGGGTGCTGTATCCTTTTCTACTTGAACTGCACTTTCATTATTGCAGAAGAACACACAGATGCCATTTCCACAAACACTAGATATCCCTGAATATGAATCTGGTTTCAGATAAAGCTCTGCCTTGGTCTTCAGTTCAGGTCCCTCGCTTGAACTTTCAGGGGAGCTCTGCGTTTTGCTTCTTGACTCTGACTTAAATCTTGATCTCTACCATAGACATATTTTTGTTACTAGTTTACAAAAACAGGCAAGACACAGTGTAAATATGTGGATATTGCTAGTGAGCGGAATGTAAAAATAATACTAATAGTTCATTTTATCTTAGAATTGGCCTAGTTAATAGGTTGCAGCAAGTGAGGAGTATGGTTCCCTGAAATCAGTGAAGAAAGTTGGAAAGGGTCTCTGGTAGGGATCTGGAGTTTTCTTTTCCTGAAGTAATGCAGGATTTTATTGAAGTTAACACTGAAATGCTATATAGTATGACAGATGCTTTTCAGTAATTGTTTGCTGTTTTCACCTTTGGAAATTAATTGAGACACATTTCTTTGTTTTTCTGAGGCTGCTTTTTTAATTTGTTTGCTTTGAGAATACAACCTCGAATTGATTGTACTGTTTAGATTTTAATAATTTTTATTCCTCGATGAAAAAAAAATTCTTACCTTCCTTCCAAGCTCGCAGACATACTGCCTGAGAGTAGTAATTAAATAGGCAACCCTGTGTCAGGCTCTGGGTGTCAATATTTTCAAGAATGTTTGATAGCAGTTGCCATGTAAAATTATGCTGTGTGATGTGTTTGAGGTGTAAAGTACACCAAAACACGCAAAATTATGCTTCTGTCTTTCTGATTTTGTTGGGATTTTCCCATTTATACGTGCACATTCCTTTAGATAGTCAGCGTCTAAACAAGCGAGCGGATCAACTTCATTCCTGGTGGCCTTGTTGATTGTATTGCTTTGTGTATTGTGCAGTTAACACGGGACCATCCCAATGAAATGAGAACGAACATACAGCCTTGATTTCTCGCCTCCAGTCTGTACGAACAGACGCTGCCCCTTCAGAAACCCTGGTCTGAGAACTGAGTTTCACCTCCAAATGGCAGTGTACAAGTTTGCAAGAGATCGACTGAGCATATCCAGTTGAAGAATCTGGGTTGCGTTCTGCTCCAAATTCTTGCAATGCGTAGATCACGTCTCTTTGTTGTTATTAGGAGCGAGAAGTCACACTTCTCTGGAGAGCAACCCTTTCCCGTTTACATCATTGCAGAGCACTCCTTTTCTCCCATAAAAAGGAAACTGGGAAGAAACAAGCAGCAAAGAAAGAAGCTAGCCACTTTCTGAGGTTTAGGTGAAGGGCAGATTGCTTTTCATGAGAAGAGTGTTGGATAGAGGAGGGGGTTGCCTTTCTTCCCCAAATACTTTCCTGATGCTCCATCTCCACCCATTGCACTGTGGATGTTCCAGCTTGAATGAGTTACAGCCCTGAGAAGGCTATTTGCCATTAAGGCACCATGCCAGAAGTCAAAACTTTTATTTTAATGTGCTCCTATTTCAAGAGCTCTGGCAACAAATTCACTCATGAGGGATCTTTGTTTTAGAAGTCTGATAACTTCAAATGAGGAATTAAGTCTGTAAAGAATGAAGTAGAAAGCAACTGATGCTGAATGTAAGGACTGTAGAACAAGTAAGGGTCTACCCACAGACACTTTGGAAGAAAAAAAAAAAGAGGTGCTATCTTTTCCTAAGAGATCCCTGTAACCTCTAATAGGCTTATAAACTGATAATCGTCTAAGAAAGCAAAGGTGGTGAAGACTC